>NC_081561.1:4454609-4501510 GCF_022355385.1 Mustela nigripes
GAGCCTGATGCGGGGTTCGATCCCAGGACCATGGGATCATGACCTGAGCCGAAGGCAGCGGCTTAACCCACTGAGCCACCCAGGCGCCCCAGTCATAAGAGACTCTTAAAGACAGAGAACAAACTGAAGGTTGATGGGAGGATGTGGATGGGGGCAGGGCCATGGGTGGTGATGGGTATTAAGAAGGACGTTTATTGTGACGAGCACTGGGTGTTGTATGTAATCGATGAGTCACTGAATTCTACTCCAGAAACCAATATAGCACCGATGTTAACTAAAAAAATTTAACTTAAAAAAAAATGGAAGAAAATAAAACCATGGAAAGTGAAACTGTAGTTAAGGAGGAACTACTGTATTACTGGATTTATTTGTGAATATATTCCATTATAAACACAATCACAATCTCAGTCTCAGATGAAAGAAACAAACAAAAAAATAAAGGGCCTCTCTCCTTCCACTGCCAAAGCCCCAGCCCCATCTTTCACAAACTAAACCCTTATATTTTCTCTGATGTGGGCTCTGGTGTTTTTTCTGATCTCTTTTTAAAAAATATTCAATTTATTTTTTTAATTTTTTTAATTTTTTAGACAAGGTGAGGGGCAGAAGGAAAGGGAGAAAAAGAATCTTAAGCAGGCTCTATGCCTCTCAGACCCCGGTGCAAGGCTCGATCTCAGGACCCTGAGGTCATGACCTGAGCCAAAATCAAGATTCGGATGCTTAACCAACTGAGCTACCCAGGTGTCCCAGTCTCTGATCTTTTTAATCTATCCTCTGAATTCTCTACAAAGTTGTGAGGCACTAGAGTATAAACATAGTGCTTAATGATGTACTGTTTGTTTTATTAAAATTTTATTTATTTATTTGATAGAGAGAGAAAAAAATGAGTGGGGGAGAGGGCAGAGGGAGAGAGATAATGTTAAGCATATTCGCTGCTGAGCTGAGTCCAACACAGGGCTCTATCCCACAACCCTGAGATCATGATCTGAAACTAAGAGTTGGTCACTTAAATGACTGAGCCCCCCCAGGCGACCGTGATGTACAGTTTTTAATTATTCATGAATTGTTTCATCCGAGTTACGTGTAGTCAAGTTTGTATTTCTTTCATATTTTCCTTGGTGCCTTTTGTTGTACTGTGTTGACTAGGACCTCAATAAAAAGAGTCATAAAATGTTAGTGTGTTTTTCTGGGAGAGCATTTGCCCCAGCCAACCTGTTGTACAGACAAAGATCGCAGAAGCAAGGATCTTGAACTCTACCCAAGGGATAGTTCGCAGCACAGAGGACGAGCAGGCAGGACTTTGTGGTGGTAGACTATCATACTTGATTTGCTCTCCTACACACAAAGAGTTCTCATTTTTAATTAGAAAATGAAACAACTTAGAATTATTATTTGCCTTGCAAACCATACAATATCTCCTCAGGTACAATTAAGAGAAGAATCTCTGTTTTTCCCACAAGCAAACTGGATACAGACTAGTGTCAGGTGTCTTAATACACAAAGCCTTGAACTTGTTCTGACTTGTGTTTTCATCCACTCACTGAGCCTGCTGTTCTTGCTTATATTGTTACATCCTGCATAATTAATGCTGCTTACAAGGGATGCCATGATCAAGGATCAACAAACTATGGTGCCTGGGTCAAATCTGACTCCCACTGTTTTTGTAAAGAAAATTTTATTGGAGCACAGTAGCATCCCTTTGTTTTCCTATCCTCTGTGATGGCTTTCACTCTGCCACAGGAGAGTTGAGAAGTTACAGTGGAGACAGTGTATCAGCCTGCTAGGGCTGCTGTAACAAATACCACTGACTGAATTGCTTAACGGTAGAAATGCATTTCCTCACAGTTCAGGAGGCTGGAGATCCAAGATCAAGATGTCAGTAGGGCTGGTTCCCGCTGAGACCTCTCTCCTTGGCTTGCACAGTGCTGTCTTCTTCTTGTGTCTTTATGTGGCTGTCCCTGGGTTTCTGTGTGCCTGCGTCCTAATCTTTCTTCTAGTGATATGAGTTAGAATGGATTTGGATCCATCTGAATGATCTCCCTTTAACTTAATCGCCTCTTTTAAGACACTGTCTCCAAATACAGTCACATTCTCAGGGATTCAGGACTTCAACATGTGAATTTGGTGGTGGCAAGGGCCAGGGATGGAATTTAACCCATAATAAACCAAAGGGCCACCAAGCCTAAAATATCTACTATCTTGTCCTTTATGGGAAAAGCATATTAACCTCTGTTATAAACTGCACTTTCTCCTATGAAAACACAACTCCAGAAATGAATCACTGAAGTTTTCCTCTTCCCTCCCTGAGCATCTCTGGCCCTGGCTGGAAGTCTCATTGCAAGAGTGTCCTGAACCATGCTGTCCCTCCTGAGCAGAACTCTTAGTGGGTCCATTCCCTTTAGAGACCACAGCCACAACCATTCCATAATTCACAAAAACTTGTAAGCCTCTTTTGAGGCTGTGTTCATCAAAGAAGCAAACTTTTTATCACTTTGTGATGGTTACTAAGTATATTTAGGGGAGTAGAGAAAACAAGACCACCTCTTCCTATGGAGGTAGAGGCAGGCTGGCCCACTTACTGGCCAAGTGTCTTGCTTCATAAACCCTGCTATTCAAACGGGGGCCCCAGAGAAACTACCCATGGTTCCATATCATGCAAACCTTGGGCAATCCTTCAGGAAATTCAAAATGCAGATGGTAAACAAAGAAATGACAAGGGTCCACTTGATTGTTAGCATTTGGAGAAGTAATTCAACTAGGTCATGGTCAACGTCTATCCACAAGACTCAGCCATGGCATTTTAAGGAGAACTTTAAGAATCTAGGAAAAGCTCTTAGAATTTTCTATTACCTTTGGAGTAGTTAAAGTAGTTGAAGTAGGCTTCCAACTGGTATTTCCAAATATGGGCTCAGCAAATAACTTCACCTGGAATGGGACTGCTCCCAGACCATATCCCCGGCATAATTAGAAATTCATAGAAGGGGTAGAGATACTATCTGTTCAAACCTTCTTTTTTTACTGAAGAGGAAAATAAAAATAAAATAAACCCAACAAGCAAAGAATCAGTTGAAGGTTACATTGGGTTATGCCGTAACTCTGGGCTGGCACCCTCCCCTCCTGACTGTTCTGTCTCCTAGTAAATAGTTTCCATCCTGCTGTCCCCTTTTCCTCAGGGAGAAGTACCTGTTGCAGGAATTTGGAAGCATTACCAGAATGGCAGTGATGTGGTGGGTTTTGATAAAAGATGGTGAGTTTTGTGTCAATTGCAGACATAAAGATTTCCCTCCTGAATGTAGGTGGCAGCCCGAGGCACTGATGTCACAGTGTGATGGAACAGACCCAAGAGAAGCCTTTTGTCTTCTCAGGTCAAAAAGTGTAAACTTTGCAGATAGAAAGTTTGCGCAAGGAGATCATGGCCGCCCCAGAGAATTAACACCAATGTCTCCTGTGTTTGTTAAGCTAAGCTACAGAAGTCTGGGGCCACCTCACTAAACTGAATGCTGGGCACAAAGAAATAGGCCTGCAGATAGCTTTCACCAGGAAAAGTGATGAAAAAGTGGACATTCATGTGGTGATTCACTGAACCACTGAGCTCCTACTGTATGTAAAGTCCTGGGGATATCATGGGGAGTACAGCCAAACCTGGTCTCAGCCCTTTGTAGTTTTGATATTGATATTGACATTGATAAACATTGATATTAACATTGACATTAACATTGATATTGATAAAATCCACAAATAAGTCAGTGGACAGAATTCACAGAAGTCCATCTGCTGCCACCTACTGACCATAGTGGGTAAAACTACACATTTGTACTGTGTCTCCTGGGAGCACAAAGATTTGAACCGTGGCTATCTCACCAAAATGAAGGCTGCATTCCCTCCTAGTGCTGTGTTTTGACTAAAACTAAAAATAGTTGTTGTTTTTTTTTTTTAATTTCAAAAAGTCTTACACATGTTTAAAAAAACCTGCACCGGGAGGGATTAATCCTCATTTTCAAGAACGTAAAAGTTTTGTCCCCAATTCAGAGACTAGACAGATGTATTTAACAGCAGTCTCTAAACATGCTTCTGTATTTATCTGAAGATACGTGCCTCTGGTTCTTCAGCACTTAAATTGCCTTATGCTCCTGGGTATAGTCGGTCACCTGAAGGCTACGGGTTGTCAAAATTTGGTGCCCAGTTGGAGATCTATGCCTTTTCCTTCTTTAGCTTCTCCTTTGAGTGGTTCCTGCAAGGTTTAAAAAGCAGTTGAAATTCTAATGTCTGGATGATGTTTTCTGTTACGAAGAAATATAAAAGAAACTGGACATGAGATTCTGATCCCCTGAGGGACAGGTCGTGTTTCATTACTATTTGCGTCCCTTGTTCCAGCACCAGCTGGGTCACAATAGGAGCTCAACAAATGTTTATAAATGTGGGAGGGGCAAGAGGCTGATGTGTTCATTGGTTCCTTAGAGATGGCCTGTGTTGGACTGAAACTTTTTGCTATGGTCCCTTCTTGCCACTCTCATATGAAACCTAGCATGGTTGGAAGCCCCAATTCTCAGAGGTGAGTTGAGATGTGCACTGATGTTAGAAAAAGGTC
Organism: Mustela nigripes; assembly: GCF_022355385.1. NCBI lineage: Eukaryota > Metazoa > Chordata > Mammalia > Carnivora > Mustelidae > Mustela > Mustela nigripes. The sequence continues at coordinate 4,459,195 of NC_081561.1, forward strand.
ACGGAAAGCCTGAGGGAGGGGCTTGCTGTTGTCACCCATCTGCTTCCCACCTTTCCTTCTGCTCCGCAAACTGGCGGCTTCCAGAAACCAGTTGGGATTTAGGGCAGTAGGCACTGACTGTCGGTCCTGGGGGCAGTGTCCAGACAACACAGCTGAAGAAAAGCCAAGTGTACTAATCAGGGTTCTCTAGAAAAATGGAACTAACAGGGTGTGTGTGTGAGAAAGAGAAAAAGAAAGAGAAAGAGAAAGAATCGGGGAGGGACAGGAATTTTGAAGAATGGGCTCATCGGATTGTGGAGGCTGCAGGGTGAACCAGAAGGTGGATATCTAGGGAAGAGTTGTGGTTCAAATACAGAGTTGGTATGTGGGAAGAATTCCTTAGAGTTCTATTAAGACCTTCAGCAGATTGGATGAGGCCCACCCACATTACAATCTGCTTTACCTCACGTGTTAATTTACTTGTTAATTTATATGTTAATTTACATGTTTCACATGTTAATTTTTTACATGTTACATGTTTTACATGATTTACATGTTAATCTCACTCAAAAAATTCATTCAAAGAGTCACCTGACTGGATCAGTCAGTTAAGCGTCTGACTCTTGGTTTCGGCTCATATTGTGATCTCATGGGTCATGGGATTGAGACCCTTGTCAGGTTCTACATTCAGCAGGTAGTATCCTTGAAGATTTCCCCCCTCTGTCCCTCTGCCCATTTTTTCTCTCTTTCTTCTCTTCTAAAATTATATAAATAACTCCTTAATTTTTTTTTTTTTTAAACCTCATTCGCAGAAACATCCAGAATAATATCTGACCCAATATCGGGGCATCATGGCCCAGCTGAGGTGACATAAAATTAACTGATACAGTTAGAAACATCAAGCAGATGTATTTAGTGACCACCAGTGAGATATCAGAGGCAGTTGTGTGCCTCCAGCGAGAAGGTAGCAAGCTGCTGACGAAAAGCATGTACCACTCCTGAGTCCAGGACAGTCCTCGAAAGGCTTTCCCCTCACCTCTGCTTTCTACTATTCACAACACATTTCATATTTTCAAAGATATTTTCAGAGTCCATTGCCCAAGATGAGTTTGGCACCACTATTTTCTGAAAAGGGGTGACTAGAGGGATCTGTGTATCTCTGAAGATGCAACATATTACCCTCTGGGTCTGGGACTGGGGCTAGCAAGGGACAGGTGTTTCCAGATTTCCTGCTTTTGACATACCCCCAGCGCTGCTGTGTTAGAGAATATGGCAGTGGTGGGAATGACTGGGGTTCGTTTCACAGCCTGGATTTCTATCAAGTTATGTTTTCATCAATTTCCTGCGTGAAAATAAATAGACTTATTTAATGGAAACTAGTGGACGTGAATTATGGAGGAAGGTTTTTTTGTTTGTTTGTTTGTTTTTGGTAATTTCATGTCTTAGTGTGAAAATTGAAGACCTCTGGAGAGTTGAAAATATAAACTTTAGGGATCACAAGAAAATGACATCAGGAGTATATTGAAAATCATTTCTAATCTTTCTTCCATTTAGGTCTGGCCTTTGGCCAAATCATAATAGTAAATGAGGACACTGGCTGTAGTCCTCTTACTATATCCTTAAGTAATAGCTCATTACCTCAGTGTGCTGCTGTATTCCTTCGTTAGCTTATCTCTACCAGATGGTGGGTCCTTAAAGATAGGGATTGTGTTAAGTGCTATATTCTAACACCTGCACACTACAGGTGGTCAGTAAATGTTTGATGAACGAATGAAGGAATAACGTTGCCACTCTTGCTGTTGTTCATTTAGACTTGGGGTAGACTGGTGGTTCTAAGACCCCGGTAAGCCTCCTAAGAACCTCAGACTCAACATGTCCCCAAATTGCCCTCAACTTTTTTCTGTCCTCTTCTGAAGCTACTTCTCAGCTTTTGTACCCTGGTCACTACGCACTGAGTCATCAAGCCAGAAGTCCTGTCATCCTCTATTCCCTGGCCCCATTTCCCACGTCCAGTTGTCGGGTTCTAGGATTCCATCCCAACAGTCGTTCCTGGTTCCCCCTGCTCTTTTTCACTGCCCTCCTGCTTTGCTCTTTCTCACCCTTCACCCGGACCCTGTAATAGCTTCCAAGTAGATCTGCCTCCTTCCGGGTGACCCTCTCCCAGTCAGTTCTGTCTCTGCCAGGCCTCTTTTGAAAGTGCAAACCCATCATGTCTCTTCCCTGCCTCAAGTCTTCCAGTGGTTCTCCAGGCTGTTGGGAGAAAGCTCAGGTTGTACCTTGGCGCTGGAAATTCTCTGCAGCTGGTACCCACATAGTCCTCTTACTCAGTCTTGACATTTGCCTTTGGCTCCAGTAACAGAAGCCATTGCATCTCCATGAAATTGCCAGGATCTCCCTTTTTCCTCGCTTCGCTAGTTTCTGCCATGCTTATCATCCTTTCCTGTTTTATGATCAACATCTCTTCCTCCTTATTCTTTAGGGGACATTTTCTCTCCACCAGAAGGTGCAAGATGGTGGATCTGCCAGGTTCAGGTTTTAGCCTCCCCTGGCAAAGGACAAAGTGTGGGCCTGAGGCTGGGCCCCTGGATCCTCATCTGAGGATTGGGGAATATGACCGGAGGAAGGACAAGAAATACTAGGAGCTCTTTCACCCAGCTCTGAAGATGACCAGCAGTCCCTTGCTGGCTGGACCCTCAGATCCCTTGGTCTGCTCTGACTCCTGCCTTTCCTGAGTCTGTCTTCATTAGGGTCTTTCTACTATCATCTCATTTTCCTGAGTTGGCCAGAGTTGAATTCTGCGTTTGTGACCAAAAAACCCAATCAACACTGTCTTGTTTTCTATATTGCAGCTCCTGGGAGCCTAACCTGACCAGAAATACTCCATTCTCTGCTCCCAAGGACCCTGACTGGCCTCGGCAGGCTGTGAATGACTTTGATACCTCGCACTTTGTCCCATAATTGGCACAGGCTAAGGGCTGCTTGTGTGCCTTCATTAAAAAGAAATAGAGAAGGGAATCAGATAGCACAATGTCATAGAAATCAAGGAAATGAATATTTATTTTTTCATCATTTTAAATAAAAACCTTAAAATATATGTGCATTCTCTGCTTTAAACAACATAAACTGAGCAGAGTCTAGCCCTTTTCCGATGACTCTGTGAATGCCCTTGGTTGCTGTGATGTTGCCTCAGGATCTTCTGAAGGGTCTTATCTTCGCACCAGTGGTCCAAATGCAAAGAGATATGGCCACCATTGTATTCCCAAGGGGAGCGCAATCTCAGGTAGAGGGTGGGGCAATTGACCAGAAACACAATATAGGGATAAGGGTATGTGCGGGGTGTTGGGAAATGCATAGGCAGGACCCGTGATCAGAGAAGGTTTCCTTGAGGTGAGCCTTGAGGGAAAATGGGAGACATCCAGGTGAAGCATTTTCTTAGCTTGCATTGGACATCTGTGTTAGGGGACACCTAACCCTTTCCCTTCCTCTGGAAATGGCTGCCACTCTACTCCATCTCTGTGGTTCTCCTGGGAGCTACCATACTCATGGAGTGCTCTACCATATCTCCCCCTCCCCCTAGTTAATTGGTATTATGGTTGAGGTATGTGGAGCCTCACATCCCTTTGACTACGAGTGATTGCTCAGTTGGACACTGACTCAGGAGGCCTTTGAGAGTCCTCCCCGGGAATGCTTTGAATTGTCACCGAAACACAGAGTCTTTGTGGAGCTAAGGGCAGCAAGATGGGGGATGCAGGAGCCGGCCTTTGTGTTGCTTGCCCTGTAGAGAGAGCTATCCAGCAGCGAGGGAGAAGGAAGGCCCCTCAAGGAAGGCACTGGAAGAGATGAAGAGTCCTGGAGACGTTCAGACTCTGACTCCAATTATTCCTGAGGCCCAAACACATGCCTGCTTAGGGCTTGCTGGCCGGATCCCATGGATCCCTGGATCCCATGATGCAACTTCCAAAAAATTCTCAGTTATTTCATAAATGATTTATGATAAATAACTAAATTCCTAAGAAAGAGCTTACTAAAAAAGTACTGGCAAATGCAGTGTCTTAATCTCTGGGGCCCTCTGTGTCCACGAGTCAGTAAGAACTGTAAGACATGCCCTCTACATAGAAAACTGGCCGGCATGATGGCCGGATGGTTTCAAGTGCATGCTGGGTATTGTACTCCAACAGTGCTTGCTGTTTCTAAGCAGAGGGTTTTAAATATCTGATTTGAGAGCCATGTTGGAGCCTTTAGTCACATCCAGGCTAGATTACTTAAAGATCATCAAAGGAGGGACTATCTGATGCTCAGGTCAGAGACCCATGCCTTCCGTAGAGGTGCAAACACCCCTTTCCTTCCCTGCCTCTTCTTAACTCTCATTACCTCAGATCTCAGATTGCTTGTAGCCTTCGAGGGTCACGTCCCCTGGATTAGAGCTGTCTGCTATTAACTCTGTCCTTGACACCGACCTATTTCCTTAGGGCATTGCCTTTGATGGTGTACTTTCTGTTTCCTGGTTGGTTGGTTTGTTCATTTTAGCTTATGACCATCTCTGAGTCTGTTCTTAGTATTGGCTTTTTATGTCCACCCTGAAGACTTAAAGGGAGCTTTGAACCAGAAAGGGGCCCAGTCTCTGCACTGTCTGCTCAGAGGCCAGCCATATGCTCATTGGCTAGAAGACGCATAATAATTTAAGGCAGTCCTTCTTGAAGTTGAGGAAGAACAGAGCACAGGGGATTATAAAGAAACCTCTGAGAAGTGAAAAGCAAAAACATGGAGAAACATCTGGGGTCTACAAGCAGAGGGTGGGAAGAATATCCGGGGGAATGAGGCTAGCGACTGGGGCCAAACCTTCATGGAACTCTTATCCAAGTCCTTGATTGTTCCCAGACCTGTATGGGTCAGACAATTAGACTCTATTAGTCCTTATTTTGAAAATTTTCCAGGCATCTGTAGAGGAGCATTTACTCCCAAATTCAGGACCTCAGCCCTGAGTCTTAGCTGTTGATAAGAAAGTTCGACAAAGACACTGATTCCAATCCTTGTAGATGGGAACAAAGATCAGTCTAATTTTCAATACCAATATCAATTCTGTATGTCCTTGAACTTTGCTCTCCCACTCCAAACATCCCTGAGGCACTCAGAGAGTCAGGAAAACAGCAGTTCTTGTGAGATAGGTACATCTCAAAGCGGCAGGTTGAACAGGTTTTCAGTGGTCACATCCACGGAAACAGAAACATACCCACTGTGGGTGTGCATTTGGGCTCTCATCCTAAGATGGAAAGGGTTTTCTTGCCGCTTGGAAAGATGTTCCAGAAAAGCACCTTAGTGGAGAAAGTGAGGAATGACAGAGACGGACCCCACCATGTGCCCTCGGTCTTCCTTAATGCCTTCCGGCTGTGGGCGCTCCCACCTGACCAGTACCCTGCCACCTTCATTCTCTTCCTGCTGTAGGACATTGGCGTTAGATACATTGTTGAAGTAAAATGCTGAGTGATGAATGAGGACCTGCCATGAAAGAAGTCAAGAGGTCAGTTTCCAAAAGTCTCCTCGGAGGCTCAGAGAGGATGGCCAGAGCTGTGTGAGCTGCCCTCCCCTAGGGGCTCACGCCTGCCCCGGTGTCACGTGACATGGGCTTCCATGCAGCTCAGACCTCAGGAAGCCCGCTAGTTGCTCCTTTGTCAAGTCTGGCTCTGTGGCTCCCACCAACCGATGGCTTCTCAGTTCGGAGGGAGAGAGGCAGCATGTGAAGCAGGCCATGGGAAAATCTGCAAACTCTAGTTCCCACGCAAGCAAAGGCGGATTTCAAAATTGTTATTTAAATTGTACACAGGTGTTTAAGGAAAGACTAAGACTTGCCAGGTGAAGCAAGCAGCCAAGTTCTCAGTAATTGCCTTGATTCCTCCTTCCCACTGTTGCTCCAGCTCTAAAACTTCCCGTCTTCCTGGGTTTTACATTCTTAATCTTTTCCGTTCTGAGCTGGAAGGATTACAGAGAGGAGCCTGTTTCAATGTATTGAATTAGCCCATGGGCTGAGAAGGGGACAGCCCTTTCTTTCGACTACAATGTTGCTAGATACAGAATCAGACACCAGAGGGTTGGGCATTCTTGTTATACCTTCAGTGTACTGAGTCTGTTGCTCCCTACTAGGGAAATTAAAGTTTGAATGTAACCACTGTATTTACAGAATTTTTTTTTTTTTTAATTTAAATGAAATGAGGTTGAGGAGAATATGATTTCATTGACCATGTTTGTCAGTTACAGATGCATTGTGCATGGGGAGTGGGTGATGGTCTTTTGTGCTCCTTGATTTGTACATATCCCAGTCTCTGTATTTATCTGCAGATGAAGAAAAACAAACTCCTGCTCTCTTTTATTGAAGGGTCCCCAGGACTCCGTGTTTGCTCCTGAGCTCTGTTCTGAGTATGTGCCTCCTTTGCTTGTACTTTGTATTAAAAAAAAAGAAAAATAAGAAAGGAGCACCTGGGTGGCTCAGTGGGTTAATTGTCTGACTTCAGCTCAGGTCATGATCTCAGGGTCCTGGGATCCAGCCCTGGGTTGAGTGGATTTGGGTTCTGCACTCAGTGGGGAGCCTGCTTTTCCCTCTCTTTCTGCCCCTCCCCACCATACACGCTCTCTCTCTCTCAAGTAAATTTTTTGAAAGCATAAGAAAAAGAACCCTTTATTGTTGAGCATGTTGGCTTTGTCCCCTCTATTTTAATTATTTTTCTGTATCATTTTCTCTTTTTGCAAACGTTTGTTTAAAAATGGCTTTATAAAAAGGGTTTTTGGTTTTTTTGTTTGTCTGTTTGCTTGTTTTGGTTTTGTTTATTCATTTGACAGACAGAGATCACAAGTAGGCAGAGAGGCAAGCATAGAGAGAGAGGGGGAAGCAGGCTCCCCGCCGAGCAGGGAGCCCAACGCAGGGCCCGATCCCAGGACCCCGAGACCATGACCTGAGCTGAAGGCAGAGGCCCAACCCACAGAACCACCCAGGCACCCCTATAAAAAGGTTTTTAAAACACCCTCCCCCAGATAAATTATATACAGATTTATGTCTTACAATGTTGAGATTGTAAAGGAATGGAAGGTAAAGGGGGGGGGCAGTGATATGGGGATTAGATATCGGGCAAAGGGGAACCCTCTTCATGAGTCACATCTCCAGGACAAGAGTCTGAGAGAGCAATAGTGGGAACTAGCATCCCCCAATCCTAGGACTCACAGCCAGTGGCGTCTTCAGGCTTTGGGGACAACTGTGCAGGGAAGATGAAGAGAGACCAACCAAAATCTGTTCATGACTCTACAGCTCTGGCCCCCGGCCCTGGGGAGAGAAGCCCCTGGGCCTGGATCTTTGGGTCCCCATCAATACTTTGTGAGCCTCAATCTACAACTCAGCACATTGCCTTTTGGTGAATCAGCCCTTCAGCAAATTTAGTCATTTGGTGAATTAGTTTTTGAAGAATTGATTTTTGGAGAAATGAACGAGAACTCTCCAGGGCCTGTCTCACAGTCCGATAGACACAGTTAGGTCAGAAAGTCTAAATAGCTCAACTTCTAGGTTGAGTTGGAGCTTAAAAGGGATAGGTTTTTTGCAGGTGGGGCGGAATTTCCCCGAGGCGCCTGTGCCCTCCACGCCAGAACTGTGTGCTGCAGGAGAAGAGAAGTGTGTCTGGGAAATGACACCAAGTGAAGGGGCTGGGAACCAGAAGAAAGGAAAGGGCTGCTTTAGACTGCTGTGTGGGTGGGAGGGATCAGACAGAACATTCCATGTCTTCACCGCTGGGCAGGCGGTGTGGCTGTAGCTTGCTCATTTCCATGTGCCAGATGTCCTCTGCTTGCCAAGACCATCATTACCCCAGACAGTCTGGCTGCCCAAACCTCCCCAAGGGACGAGGCTCCTTTGGGTCAGGCAGGCCTGTCAGGTGTCCCAGGCTCGGAGATGCTGCCTGCGCTCATCAGCTGCCTGTGCTCAGACTCCGCATCCTGTGTACTCATGCGCCCTCCAGGGCTGTACCAGGGCCATTCGATTTGCCCTGCGGTTTGTGCTGTCCTTTCTTTGCAAAGGTATGCTTTCCACTGCTGAGATGCCTGCCTTTTCCTACTCACTCCTCTTCCCATTAAACCAAGCTCAGAGACTTCCAGTTAAACCTTGTCGCCTTTACACAGCCAGCCCCTGAGTTGGCTTGGGGCTTCTCAGCCTCCGCACCCCGCCTCCCCCACACCAGGAGGCAAAGATGGCTTCCTCCTTTCCTTTCCTTTCTCTTCTGTAAAATGATGGGCGTGGTTTTAAATATCTTTATATTCTTTCTCTTTGTGTTTTTAAACATCTTTATTGGAGTAAAATGGACTGTGAACCGTATTACCTTGAGTGAAGTATGGGGAGGCCAGATGCAAATCCAGAGAAAGACATTGCCACAATCAAGAGAGTGAACACATCCATCCCCTGCAAAGGTTTCCTTGTGACCTTGGGGGGTGTTTTCTCCCCAGGCAACCATCGATCTTTCGGTCACTATAGTTGAATTTGCATTTTCTAGAATATTACAAATTTGGAGTCATATAGTGTGTACCCTCTCTTATCTGACATCTTTTACTCAGCAATATGATTTTGAGATTCAGCCATATTTTTTTGCAGGTGTCAGTAAAACGTTTGGTCCTTTTTATTGGTGGGTATCATTTGTTGTATGAATGTTCCACTCACTTGTTGATGAACATTTGGGTTATTTTCAGTTGGACTGTTACTATAGGTAAAGCTTCTAGGGACATTCAACCACATCTGTGCACATAATGTTTATAACGTGTGTCTACTCTTGTTTCTCTTGGACAAATACCTAGGAGTGGAATGGCTGAATCGTATGGTACGTGCACATCTGACATTCTAAGAGAAAGCTGTTTTCCAAAGTGGCTATACCTTTGCATGTTCTCATCCATGCATGTTCCAGTGGTACCATGTGGTATCCAGGCATATGGTATGGTCAGTCTTTCAAATTTTACTCATTCTAGTGGGAGTGTGGTAGTATCTGATTGTAATTCTAATATGCATTTATCCAGTGAATTTTGGGGGCAAACATCTATTTGCTGTCAGCGTATCTCCGTTGGTAACCTGTGTGTTCCGATCTCTTAGGCATGATTGTTTAAACCAGTTTCTTTGAATTCTTATTGTGGAGTTGTAAGGGCTCTTTATGTCATCTAGATACGAGTCTTTGGCTGCATGTAAGTTTTGCATGTCTTCTCGCAGTTTGTGTCTTACCTTTTGTTTTCATATTCCTTTCCTTTCGAAAGGCAAAGGGAACATTTTAAGAATGTAAATTTTATTTGCTTTTGCTTCTTAAATGTTGCACTTTTTGTATTGTATTTAAAGAAATCTTTCCAAAACAGAAGTCAGTAAGAGTTTCTTTTCGGCTTTTCCTAGAAAAGTGATAGTTTCAACTCCTACATTTAGGTCTCTGTCCATTTCAGTTAACTTTATATGTGATGTTGAGTAAGGGTTCAGGTTGATCCTCTTGCATATGGAAACCTAATCGTTTTAGGACCCTTTGCTCAAAAGGTTATGCTTTCCCCATTGAGTCACCTTAGTACTATTGTCAAAAATCAATGACCATATCCATGTGCATCTGTTTCTGGGCTCTTCCGTTCCAGTCATCACTTTGTCTACATTCCCACTAAAGCTGCAGGGTCTTGTTGATCCCAGACTTGTAATAAGTCTTGAAATCACTTAGAGTTAGGCCTTTGACTTGGTTTTTCCTTTTTGGGGTCGTTGTTCGGGTCATTCTGTATCATATTCCTTTGGCCTGGGCCCCACCTCCATCTTCCTGCAGACAGACTGCCTCTGTTCTCCTGTCCCCTAAGAGGACCTTAGGGGAGTTCTCCTTGATATAGAGTAGAGCCTGTGGTAGAGAGGAAGACAAAAGCAGCCTGTCCTTTGCTCATGGGGAAATTTTGACCAAAGTTGGGCTGCTGTGGGGTGAAGGAGCCAACTTCCAAATGGACAGATCGAGTCAGATTCTGCCCAGTTCTCAAGGTCTGAATAGTTCAGACACAGGAGAAACGTTTATTTGGAGAATGATGGTGAATCACAGAGGGAGAAGATGGGATAAGTTCCCCTGGCTTTTCTTCTCAATTCTCTGGCAGCAGCATGCCAGGATTTGTATAAAGAGAAAGTTATTGGCAGGTTGTGAAGGAGAGAGTGGGATGAGGTTGGTCTCTCGGCTGGCGAAGACCTTACCTGTATATGGTGTTTTTGTTTGAAGGATTGCAAAATGCCTTACAAATGTCAAAGTGCCAGACAGTCATTAATCCTTCTAGCACCCCCGAGAAATGAAGAATGCAGTTGAATAGTTGAGATGAATGCAAATGATCTCCCACCTACGGTCACCCGTTTCCAAACTGAACAATGAATGATGGAGGAATTCCTTCCTGTGTGCCAGTGGGATATTGATGAGGTATCGAGAGCTCCTACCCAAGGAACACCCAGGAGTCACATTATTCTGAATACTAGTCATCCAAGAGGCTCTTGCTAACAACTGGACAGCTATTTCTCTGACAAACGTCCTCCTCTTTTGGGTAAGAAATCCTATACTCTTGCTAAGTAATCCTACTCAGATAGAAATATGTGCTCTTTTTTCTATGAAATCTTAATATTTTATGTACAAGTAGGCACATATGTATAAATTTACACATTTACAAACTGTTCTTCGGGAGACAGGAAGAGGAAGAGGAAGAGTAAATGAATCGTTTTCTTTATAGAAACTGTAGAATTTTAGGACACGTAGGGGAGTTTGAAATGATCTCATTGTTTTTGTTTTATGGGTGAGGCCACAGACACACAGAGAGCTGAGTGACATCTGCAGCCCATAGAAGGAACAGAGTCACGCCTAGAACCCAGCTCGCTGGACTGCCAGTTCAGTACTCTTTCATTGGGGTAGAATGGACACAGCACAAACACAGAACACGTGTCCTAACTCACCAAGTCCATGGCAGACATGGACAGTCAATGCCGGTATGATCCTCACACTTGAACCTCACCATCTTCTTCCACCAGAGGTCCAGGCCAGGACAGTCGACACAAGAGAAGCGATTAAGGCGAGTACGAACTTCAGAGTCAGGCAGACTGAGAATGAATCCTGGGCCATTTCACACATTGTTGGGAGCTCAGACAAAATAGTTAATCCTTCTGAGCCTCAGTTTCCTCTTTTATAAAATGCGGAGCAGGCACCTGGGTGGCTCCGTAGGTTAAGCCTCTGCCTTCGGCTCAGGTCGTGATCTCAGGGTCCCGGGATGGAGCCCCGCATCAGGCTTCCTTCTCAGTGGGGGGTCTGCTTCTTCCTCTCCCCCTGGCCTCCCCCCTTGTACTCTCTCACATTCTCTCACAAATAAATAAAATCTGTGAAAATAATAATAAATTTAAAAATAGTAGTATAAATAGTAAATAAAAGCAATACATTTTTCCTTTTGGGTTTTATATATACCCAAATTTGTCTGCAAATAATGATAATTTTATTTCTTCCTTTTCAACCTTACACCCTCTACCCCCACCTTCTTGCCGAATTGCAAGACCTTCTTGCAAGCGAAGATCCCCCCCCTCCAGTGCAATGCTGAGCAAAAGGGATAAAAGCAGACCAAATGTCCATAGCATCAGGTTGAGAAACCCCTCCCTACCCTTTGCAGACATGGGACCAGGTTCATGATGCGTCTAAAACCTGTGGGCTCAGATTTGGCTGCAACTTCTTATCTCACTAACTTTGCTATCCCCGAGGCCAACGTTATTTACAGAACACCGACAGCCTGCTATCGATTCCATCATCTGTTGAAGGAAGGTCCAGCTTGGATGTCTGTCTAACTGCAGGGCACAGCGAGCGGGAGAGTCTAGAATCCAGGACTGGGTCCTGTCTTTGCCATCTGGCTCTCCCGAGACGGCAGAAGCGGTGAGGCCCTGTAAGAGAGGACAGAATTCAAGGGCGTGGAGACAGAGAAGTATCCCAAAGGCCTCCCAGGAGGGATCTTCCAGGTGGGCAGGACAGGGCAGGGGGAGCCCAGGGCTGGGGGTGCTATGTACAAATCCGGGGACCCCACAGAGGTCAAGCTGGTGCTGCGGATAGCTCCTGGCTAGCCACGGCTGCGCCGAGTGCGCCCCTTAGCGGCAGGCAGCGCACTAACAGGCACCTTTCCGCTCTTCTCTATTTGCTCCTCATGATAAATCTATCATATAGCTGTTATTATTATCGTCTCTATTCCTGACGAGGAAACTGGATCCAGAAAAGCAAAATAACACGCTGAAAGCCGCAGAGCGCGTCTGTAGAAAGAGGATCTGAGATTAAATAAAACCTGGAGGTTTTCTCTCCCAAGCCTGGGCTTGGGAGCTGCATCCTGCGGGACCTCTGAACAGATGGGGACCCCAGGCTGCAGGAGGTTGGCCCCGGCGGCCGGGCAGGTGTCCCAGCAGACACTAGACAGCTTCCGGGATTGGGTTATGAGGGTAGGACCGGCCGTGGCAGCCGCAACCTTGACCTGATGTTGATACTGTGCTCTCGGACCACTTGGGGTGCGGATTGTCTCAGAGCGTGGAGGATCCTTGTTACTGTTAGGGGAACAAAAATGGGCTAACACTGAGAAAGGAGAGAGGATTGGAGCAGGAAGTGACAGTTTACACATCCCTTGTTGGGAGGTCCTGTGTTCGGAATGTGACTTTGCTCATATTGAGAGTTGGGGCAGCTCCAGGTCCCGGGCAGGTGCAGCACCGTTTGCCCCCCACCTGCTTTATAAAAGATGCTGCCCTCTGATAATGACACCGATTAATGGTGACGCTTCCGGCTGAAACTGACGCACACCTCTGGGATCTTAATTTTATTTTTTTCAGTGTTCCCAGATTCACTGCTCATGCACCACACCCACTGCTCCTGCAGTAAGTGCCCTACTTAATCCCCACCACCAGGCTCACCCAACCTCCATCCCTCTCCCCTCCAAAACCCTCAGTTTGTTTCTCAGAGTCCACAGCTTCTCCTGCTTTGCCTCCCCCTCCGATTTATTCACTTTCCCCCCCATCTCCTAATGTGCTGAGGGGAGTACTATTAGCTTTTTATTTGGCTATTTATTAATGAAATAATATTGTAAGCCACAAGATTGGCTTGTCCTGAGTTTAGCAAATCAATCTGATTCCTACTGATGACTTTTGGGGAAAAAGAATGCTCCATAGCCGACATGTGGGAGATGAAGTTCAGGGACCATCACGGGCGATAGTGAGGTTCTGGAGCATAAAGACTATCCTTGTGGGGAAAGATCCCCAGGGTGGGACCTCTAGGGCAACTGCTATTCTTCTAATTTAGTAATACTTTAACCTTTTAAATTAGGAAATACTCCGAACATCCCCCAAATTATAAAAATAATATAACGAGAATTTCTGTACCCTCCACTGTTGTTAAATGTAAGCTGAGATTTTGCCATATTTGCTTAAATCTTTTTAAGAAGCATTAAAACATGGCTGAGCAGCTGTCTCCCACCTTGGGATCTCCCCTGCCACCTGTTTCCTGAGGTCACCAACATTCCATCATGAGGTTTGGCTCTTTGGTATCCATAAACAATTACATTGTTCTTTGTTTGTTTAAAAAACTTTACATAGATAGTGTCATGATATAATCTCAGTATTCTTTGCAAATGCTCTTCCCATCCGCTGAATAGTATGTTTTTCGAGATTTAACCATGTTCATATGCATGTACTTACCTCAGCCATTTTAACCACTTAACAGTATTTTCTATGTAATGTAACGTAGTTTATATATATATATTCCTCCTACTCAGGAACATTTAGATCCTTCCTTTTTCCCTCCCACCCACCCTTCCTCTTTCTAGTTGTTATGACACACAGCAGCAGACATCCTTTGGGATGTGTCCTGGGTTCGGTGTGGGTGGTTTTTTCCTAGGGCGCACGCTTAGAAATGGAATTGCTCAATTGTAGAGTGTACACATCCTTCCCTCACTATTGCAAAATCGCTTTCTCCCTCCCACCAGCAACGTATGGAAGTTCCTGCTCCTCTACATCCTTGCTAATCCTTGGGGCTACCAGACAGAAATTTGCATCCCTCTGATGTGTATGACACATGATTTTATTGTTTTCATTTACATTTCCCTGAGTTTTATCAAGATTGAATCTTTTTTCATATGATTATTGGACAGTGGTTTCCCTCTCTGCAAATTCTGTTTATAACTTTTGTTCCTTTATCAACTGGGCTGTCTTTCCCTCGTCCGTCGAAAGGATAATTTTCTATAGTGTAGATATTAATCTTTTATCATATTTTTTCACTAGAAACAATTTATTTAAATCTGGAGATTGGTTTTTCCTGTTGTTTGTGGTTCTTTTGTGATACAGATGTTTTAATTTTTAAGAAAGTCAAATACACATATATTCTTAATTTGTGATTTTCACATCTTAACTAATCTTTCCATATCTGCATGTCACAAGGACATTTGCCCATGATTTTTTACATATTTTTTTCTTTTTTTAACATCTAGGTCTTTAATCCATCTGGACTTTATTTTTGCGTAGAGTGTGAGATGGGGAACTAACTCTATCTGTGCCATATGGGTAGTCACTAGTCACAACATCATTTATTGAATAGTTCGTTTTTCCTTCACTCAGATGTATGGTTACCTCTTTCAACAACCAAATGTAACACATATGTTTGGGACTTTTACAGAACCACAGAAGCTTGAAAGTGCTGGGGAATTGACATCCTGTGGAAGCTCTTCACAACCAAAGTCCAAAAGGACTTGGCTTATCCCAGTTTCCTCCCTCACTCTTCAGGTGAGATAATCCCGAGACATGGTTTAGACCTTTTCCTGGCGTTTCCCCAAGGAAATAGTTCCACAGTCCACTGCTGTGGCTGACTTAGCTCTCTTAGCTCCCCCTGCCACCCCATAGGGACTGCCTTCTCCCTATCTCATTGACCCATGTCTCCCAAACAGATAGTGTACATCAAATTCTTGTCTCGGAGTTTGCTTCTATAGGAACTAACCTGACATGTATAGACATAACTCCAGGCTCTCTGTTTTTTTCCCATCTATCTGTTTATCTGTCATTGTCCCACTTAGCTTATTAAGGCTGTTAAACTCACCTCCATGTCATACAGCGGGTGGGCATCCTGTTATCCTCTGCTGTGTACACTCATCTGTTGGCCTTGGCGTTCTGCATTGATTCTGGTTCTCCTGGTCCTTGTTCTGTGATTTACCTCACTTGATTCCTTACTCTATTAACTCAGCACAGTGCCATTTCTCTGCTGTGACTTTAGACTTGTTTCACTTAAAAAAATCTGGACTTTCCTTCGGGCGATGGCCTTTGATTCACGTGGATATCCTACAGTCTTTCATGAAAAATAAAACAAAACTAAAGAAGGAGAAGAGTGCAGATAATTGACAGTAATCAACATGGTGTCCATTGGGGTTCTTCTTGGGTCTTTTATTGTATCTGAAAGAAAAAGCTACGGTTTTATTGTGCAAGAACAAGTAGAATCATGCACTGATTTAACATTTTACTTTGTTATCCTGTACTTCACAGAAGCAATGAGACCTAGAACTTTCTCATCTGTCTCAACATTCTCCAAATCAGAGCACTTAGGAACAATGTGGGGGACCCAGAGGAAGGCTCCTTCTAATCACCTGTGGTTTCCTTGGAGGAACTTGGAAATCGATTTCACAATGCAGTGTATCTCTTTTATAACCATATGTTGTAGTTTGAACATAATTCTTGTTATGCAGTGAGTGTAGTCATTTTCAACAAACACTTTAGTTGTCTGCTTAAGGCCTTGAATTTTTTTTTTTTTAAAGCAAACTGTTATAATTATTATATGTAAATATCTGGATCCTGCAGACAGTACCTCAACAACCATATTTTAAAAATCTAAAGTCCAAGGTGAGCAAAACCAGGAAAAGAGCTCTCACATAGACTTCTTAATGCTTTTTATTTCTGCAGGGGGATATCACTACAAAAAGGTGGCAAAATCTAAAAAAAAAAAAAAAAAAAGAAATTCCATACAATGATAGGAAACAAATTACTAGTATCAGGGAAGGGGCTTAGTACAGTGAAAGTGAGAAGAATTAAGGGTCAAGAAGAGCACCAGAAAAATGCTAATTCCCTTAAGAACATCAACTCTGGGGCGCCTGGGTGGCTCAGTGGGTTAAGCCGCTGCCTTCAGCTCAGGTCATGATCTCAGGGTCCTGGGATCGAGTCCCGCATCGGGCTCTCTGCTCAGCAGGGAGCCTGCTCCCTCCTCTCTCTCTGCCTGCCTCTCTGCCTACTTGTGATCTCTGTCTGTCAAATAAATAAATAAAAATCTTTAAAAAAAAAAAAAAACATCAACTCTGCCTAGTTTCCGGTTTCAGTTGTTCCCCCCCTCCCCCTTTCTGGCCACTAATATGTAATCCTTCTCAGTCCTGAGTAGAGCTTAGTTAAGTGACAGAAACTACCAGAAGTATAAGCTATGAATCCACATTGTCTGGTAAATGTAACAGAATTCGTCTTAGGCTCTTCTGTTACCTGTGTCGATCCTTAATAAACATTATTCTAATGACACAGTCATGGGAGTTTTACTAATTTTACGTATATGTTTCCAAAGTTAGCTTCAGACAGTTTCTTCTTTTCCTTTTTTTATAAATTTTGCTGGGGTTATCATTCCATTTAGTCTGTGTTCCCAGAGTTGTTTCCAGATTTTCAGATAAATGACTTTCATTTACTTCTGCTTTAGGCTCTTTGTACAGTGTTTGAGTGTTATTTACAGCAAAACAGCAAACTGGCCAGCATCCTCCTCTTTTGCTGATTCACCCCTAGTTTCCTCTGTGGGGAGCTGGTGGCAACCGGACTAAACTTCTGTGCCCATGGGCCCAGTGGCCAGTGCCAGAGGGGTGCAGCCATGACCCGGATGGAAGGTGAGGGGGCTTCCTAGTTCCCTTCCCTTAGTCCTGCTTCTTTGTCCTTCTTCTTTTATCAGGAAGGGCCCCTGCTTCCAACCATGTGATATGCTTGTTTCCAAAGCCCCACGGATTCCAGAAAACTGTAATTAAGGAGCAGGGATTCCTTTGCAGATATTTGAAAGAAGGTGGCAGAGACCCAGGAGCTAAGTACTTTTTAGACCCTATTTATCTGTACATTTTCCTCTTTAAATTTATGTTCCTTGCCTGTGAGGGCTTCTTTTCTGGATGACCAAGGGCAATTTCACTAAGTGTTTGAAGCAGGTGGTTTGGATCCACCTAAAGATTTCTGCATGCCTTTGATCGGTCCTATGGTGCCCCCCTGCCCTGGGCACCTGACCCACCTGATTTCAGTCAGGCCCCCTGCCCGCTGGGGCTCCACAAGGCCACCAGGAGCCTCACTATCAAATGCAAAGTTCATTCCTTTCTTGCTATCTTTTCCCTGAGGACAAGAAAGAAACTTCTCTGTGCTCCCACACGACCTTGTTCCTGCCTCTATTATTAGCACTCACCACACTGTGTTGTAATTACTTAGGTGTCTCCAGTTTCCCTCAGCCACATGGGCACACTCAAGAATAATTGTGGCACCTAGCTCTGCGGAGCTGCCCCTTCTCTAAGCCCTGTCTTATCCTTTCTTCGACTCTGGGTTATGATTGCAGGCTTCAAAATGTTCTTGCTGTACCATCATTGGATTTCTGCTTTTCTCTCTCCTCACCAGCCCCAAGTGACAGTTCCCCCACCCTCAGTGCCTATCCAGTGCCAGGGCCGATGAAAGACCTCAACAAATTTAATGGATGAAGTAAAAGAGCTCTGGTATTACCTTTGCTATACTCCCCTTTTTCTTCTTCTTCTTCTTTTTTTTTTGTTACAGTTATGACCACTGTGATAATCGGGTGGAGAGCAGAATTCCACTCCAAATTAATCAGTGCAATTCTTCCAGGAAAATCTCAGGTAGTCACAACTTTTGTCAAGAACAGTTCCCCCAAAATAATCTATTCTTTCATTGATGCAGCCTGGAATGAATTCCTACAGGATGAATTTGGGGAGACATTTCAGTAACATCACCCAAGGTCACTCCCTGGAATGTCCCTTTATGCCAATCTCAAGGTTGTGGACTTTGAAGATCCTCATGAATGTGTTAGACAAACAGGTTCATGACCATGAAACAAATATCTTCAAGGAGGGCTTCCCCTAACCCATGTTGGTAAGTGCCCATCTCTAGAAGATTCAACTTTCTTCATCCATAAAACACAGATGCAGGAGATAGGAGAGGGATACTCAACCACTCTTTGGACTTACTGGATCCCAGTGATGGAGGAGCTAGCCTCCGCTGGGCAAGCTAAGAGCCCAAGAGCTTTTTGTATCCAAATCTCTATGCAAGTGCACTTTAGCATCACCATGGAAACATCTCAACCGTCAACTGGCAAGATGGCAATAGAGACATGGAATAGAATGAACTAAGACAGAGTTTCTACTGGAATTGAAGGATAGAAGAGGCAGTGGAAGGAGGCAGCAAGAGGAGGGGGTCAAAGAGAGGCAGAGTCATTTGTATTAAATTAATACAATTAAATTAAATTGTATTAAAACCTAGTTTGAGTGTTACACATTTTGAATCTACCTGTGATGCCCTGTAAACTGAATTGATTTCTAAACTCTAGCCTCTTGACTTGCTCTAGTACTCAGGCCTCAAAAGGTACATGGGGCTCAGAGAGGTCTAACTGATTGGGTTCCTGCTGGCCTTACTTCTCAGCTTGCTGGGCAGACCACCGTGATACTGCCAGAAAGGGAACAACTATCACGGAGCAGCATACCCTCCCCCACCCCGTGTTAGAATAGAGCCTATGAATCCCCATTTCACTTAAAGGCCAGTATGTTTTTCTCCTAGGACTACTCACTCCAAATGAGAGCATCTCATTTGCCCCTTGTTTGAGAGTGAATTCTAACTAGTGCTCAAAATCTCCAGCATTGGCTCCCACCGGGAGATAGAGATAACGCTCCAATAGCTGAGTGGTCTCACAACCACCACCATCTTTGGTTATAAGACTATGTCCAAGCCCAGATCTCGAGTTCCTGGGAAGGAGGTCCCCAATATTATTTATCTTTCATTCCTCATTAATTCCACATTGCATGTGTATAGTTATAGTATATACATATTCAAAAACCTAAATGAAAGCATTTAAAGATTAAAACAGGTATGGGGTGCCTGGGTTGCTCAGTCGGTTGGACATCTGCCTTTAGTTCGGGTCACGGTTTTGGGGGTCCTGGTGTTGGACTCCTTGCTCGGAGAGGAGTCTGCTTTTTTCCTTTCCGTCAGCCCCTCCCCCAGCTCATTCTCCCTCTCTCCTCTCAGATAAATAGCATTAATAAAAAAAATTAAGACAGCTATTACAATATTTCTACCAGTCACTGTTCCTATGAGTAATGAATTTGAAACCCATCTTTGGTGCTGTATCTTAAACCGTGGGTCCTGTGGAATGGTCAGTACATTCTAGGTGGATTAGGGGGCTCTGTTTGCATGGCCTCTCTCCCTGCTGTCATAGTCTCCTTTTCAATGTACCTACGTTCCTGAATTTTCCGAGATTCTCCTTGCGTCTTTGAAGACTACTAGCTGGCTATTAGGCAGTTGCTTTTTTTTTTTTTTTTTTTTTCTCATAAAGATGAAGAATAACCTTCTATAGAATCACTGTGACACCTTGTGGGCACGGCTAGGGATTACATCCCAGCTTCAGTTCTAAATCCTAGCCCTGACTCTTCCTGCCTGAGGCAGGCCATTGCTCACTCTTCTCCACCAAAAACCTCACTGTCTCCTTCCACTTCTCTCCACATCATTCTCTGAAGAGCAAGCATTCTAGAATAGGAGTATGGGAAATTGATATTGTTAAAAACAAGACTACAGGCCCAAAATGAAGTCACTTATGCTAAGCTTCATGTCACCCAACCGAGACCTAATACTTAATGACAGTTTTGTTCTCTCCCTGGAGTGGAATCTTGAATCAGTCAATCAGGAATGACCTAGTGAAGTAATCTGTCTGACAGACCCACTTTTGCTAGAATAATCTTGTCTCTCTCCTTTTTGCCTACAAAAGTCTTTCATTTTGTACAGCTCCTCAGAGCTCCTTTCTGTCTGTCCAAGAGGAGGTTGCTCAGCTGGGGAATCATCAAGAAAAGTCAATAAGATCTTTAAAGTTTATTCAGTTGGATTTTGTTTTTTAAGAGTATTCTTGATTCTGTATGACAAGGTGACTGTTAGTTTGCTTCTGTCTTGAGTTGAGCTTTCAGAAAATTCTCTGCCCTGTAGACCTGCCCCAGATGGAATCAGCATGAAGAACACTGTCTTCCTACTGGAGTTGGAGCCCACTCTTTGCCAGCTCTCTCTCTACTCCTGTGGTGACTTTATTATACCAGGAGACAATGGGCTTTTATGGTTCTCCTTCAGCAGATACACTTTTCTCCCCTAGAGATAGATTTCCATGGAAACCAAACCCAGAAGGAACATTCTGGAGAGGCAAGGTGTGGCAAAAACCACAAGAAAGGTGAGGGGAGAAGGCATTTATCTCGGGATTACATTGTAAATGTGTGCAAAAATATAGTCAGGGGCAGCAGAAAAGCATGTTACATTTTAAAATGGTTTTCATTGTTTCTATATAACGGGAATGGAAGACCCTAGAAAAAGCAGAAGGCTGGACATGGAGCACCTGTTTTGTGCAAGGCATGAAGCCAAGCTCTGGGAAGAGTCAGGTGTCAAATGTGATCCTGTTCTTTGGGAGTTTGTGGTTTCTATGCACGCAGATAATCACACCAAACAATAGCACATTAGAGTGCCAGAAGAAGGGGACCCACGTAAAAGGCAGGTATGACTCCCACTTTCAGCCAAGGTCAGTCTCTCAAAATAAGCAGTGAGAAGAACAACGCCATGCCACGGTGAATCTAAGGGGTTCCGCAGCCCGGTTTTTCAACCCCGATCATAGGAGGAGTTTTAAAATGTAGGGGAGAGTAAGGCATGATTTTCTGGTACTGGTCATGGTCCAAGAGAAAGGCAGAGTTCAGTGACTTGTGGGAGAGGACAGTGACTCACAATGTTGGCTACATATGTGAATCTCCTGGGGACTTTTTAAAAAAATACTGATGCCAGGAGAGTCTGTGGAAATTGGTTTGAGGAGGAGGCAAGAGCCAGTCCATTGGGATTTTAAAAATTTCCCCAAATGATTCTAACATACAGCCAAGCTTTAGACCCCCTGGAAGACCCTGTTCCTAACACTGTATCCTCTAGTTACTGCTATGTGTGTGTATGTGTGTGTGTGTGCGCACGCGTGCCCCCTGGAAGACCCTGTTCCTAACACTGTATCCTCTAGATACTGCTATGTGTGTGTATGTGTGTGTGCGTGTGTGTGTGTGTGTGCACGCACGCACACACACACACAGACAGACACAGACACACACAGGCTTGGTCTTGCTCTTGTGATTTTCAGCTTTGCAGAAAATGGATTAAATATTAGATGGAATGGGACAGAGATTTCAGAATACCCAAAGTCAGCAGGCACACAATTACCTGCTTTCTATACTAATGAAGGGGGGAGTAGCCTGGAGGTGGACTGTTGCAAAGAAATAGAACTCACAGTGAGTAGCTCCTCTAATGTGTGCCTCTGACCCTTGACATACTTTCCTTCAGCCAGCTGTGATCCTGATTCTGTGCCAGTGTTAGTGAAGTGATTGATGTGTCTGTGCCAAGGGTTGGGACGATGTACCTTGTTTTTCAGGGTCAGTTGTGATACAACACATGTCCCTGATGTACCCTGTCCCTGTGGCTGTCTGTCTGCTCTGTGCGTGCTGTTTATACCCATGATTTTCCTTCCAAGTCTCTTTTAAAAATGGAGATTGTGACAACAAGCAGAAGTAGTTTTATTTTCTGCTAATAGTCAACTATTGCCCAGACAGGAATATTGTATTTATTTCACATCTGCCACAATACATAACACAGTACTGGTTTCCCTTTATTTGAATGATAGTTTGTTATAATTGGCGAGGAATTACTTATTTGGTGTGATATTAGGAATGTTAAGAAAATCCTGCTTTCCCCTTACAATCAAAATAACTGTTCTGGAAGAGCAGTCTGGTGGTAGGCAGAATGGAATGGACCAGAAAGTTGTTGCAATAAGACTGTAGTGGTCTGGGGGGGTGAAGTGGGGTGGGATGACATTAATTAGGAGAACCTACACAGGGGAAGTAGCAGGAGAAATAGACAGATGTTGGTTGTTGGTTCACAAGACATTCTGAAGGCAGACTTTATAAAATAGGGCACTTTTTTGAAAGGTAGGAGAAGGAAAAGCCTGGATGATCACAAGATCTCAAACTCATGTGAAAGAAAGCATGGTGACCATGACTATAGATTCCAGGGAGGCAGGAAAAGATGACGGTTGGGAGCTGACTGATTTGGTTTCCTAGGTATTGGCCTTGGAGGACCAGGGGGTCCTTGTGGGAATGTTCAACAAGCAGTTAGAGCTGAAGAGAATGTTTAGAACCAGAGACACAGATTTACTACCTTAGATTGATAGTAAGATCGTGAGAGCATTAGAGATCGGCACAGCAGAATGCCAAAAAAGGGGAAAGAAGATAATGCCAGAATTGATCCAACATTTATGGTATCTGCATTCATTTTTTTTAAAAAATATTTTATTTATTTATTTGACAGACAGAGATCATAAGTAGGCAGAGAGGCAGGCAGAGAGAGAGGGGGAAAGCAGGCTTCCCGCTGAGCAGAGAACCTGATGCAGGGCTCTATCCGAAGACCCTGGGATCATGACCTGAGCCAAAGGCAGGGGCTTTAACCCACTGAGCCACCCAGGTGTCCCCAACATTTATGGTCTCTGAACAAGAAAATGTCCCAGTGAAGATCCAGGCACAGAGTGAGAATGGGAACTAGAGCATGACCTAAGTCAGGAGAAGAGAGCTTCTCAGGCTGTGGGTAGTCAATCCTGTGAGATGCCACTGTGAGGTCATATAGGATATCAGTAGCCTTCAGGAGAACCACCCTTGTTTCACTTGGTCTCCACATGGCTCACACTTTCCTTCATTTCCTTTGGGTTCTAGACCACTTTTTTCTGGTTTTCATTTAGACCTTTGCTCACTCCTTTTGTATCCCCTGTCTTCCTTTCCTTCTTCCACTCTTGCCCTAAGTATTGGTTCTCTTGCCAGCTTTCGTTGGCCTACCCTCTTCTTTCTCAAGCCTCACACTCTCTCCTGTGTGGCAGTAGCCATTGTAACCACCATCCAGGTTATGGGATGGGACCTTGGCAGACCAGTTCCAAACCTCTCACTATAAGTAACCACTCTCTTACCTTTACCACTTACTTTTCTTTATAATTTTATCACTCACATACTATCACTTTACACTATAGTTTAGTTCTGCCTGTTTGTTTTACTTCAAAATGGGCTGTCTTAATTCCTAGGTGTCCCCTTAGGTGACATTTTGTTCTTCATTGGGAGGCATCTAATGTCTAATGTCTGTGCTGTTAGCAGCTACTGGTAATCAATGCCTGGGTCCTTTGCTTCTTTAGATATTGCAAAATGATGATAGCCCTATTCATCATTTCTTCTTTATTTATTAGCTGGAATACTTTTCAAAAGAGGAACTTCCCTCATTTACAATTTGATTACCCAGTGGAAGAGTTTTCAAAGGGAAGGCAAAATGATATCTTGAAATCTTCCTTTTATTTACTGGCTTTCAAAATAGCCAATTCCTTAGCATCCTCCAAAGGCAACTGATTAGGGAAAGGGCACTTTTGTAGGGGGTTGATGGTTACACTTTATAAACCCAGGGAACAAATAGTATTTGGTGATAATCACTGATGGCAGTGATTATCTTTATCGATGGTCATATTGTTCTACCTTGGTCTGTAGGAGTCTTTTCAAGTTGGTTCCTGCATTCTTTGACCACCCCTAATAGTCTCTGGTAACTCTTTTGTGGTTTGACATGATTTTCCAGGCTTGTTTTGTACATTTGCAGCACGATGCCTGAAATCAGCCATTTCTCTAAGACCACAACCTGGAAACCATTGCTACTGGTTAGGTTATCATCTCAGGACTTTTCAATGGACAGAACTAGGGTATTTAAAGATTTTTAAAAAAACACCTCATGAGTTTAGGATGTTACTTCTTTTCCAAATTCGACAGTCTAGGATGATTAATCTTTTAATTTTACATTTATATCCATTTGTTCCCAAACTAAGTATCCTGGTTCTCAAGGATACACTGATAATAGAATTAGATATCACAAAGTCATTAACTAGCTTTCCCCAAACATCTTCAGAATAACAATCCCAACACTTGACCAGTACAATTATTAAAGACGATCAAAATTAAACATTTTTTGACATAAGCTTTCCTCATTTTCCATAGTTGTACTATAATCTACACTGCTTCTGTACTCTTGTGTTCTCTGTACTCTTCTGTACTCTTGTATAATCTACACTGCTTCTGTACTCTTGTGTTGCTTCTAATTTAGTTTGTACTTCCAAAATGATTTTTCTACATTTCTCATTCTTGGATAGTTTTATCCCTTTCTGAGATTGCTAATTCAGAAATATATTTTCTTTTTGTACATTTTGCCATTTTGATGTCTTTTTGCTCATTTTGAAATGTTCTGTTATACTGTTCTTCTGCTTTTCTTTCTGAGGGATGTTATTCTGCTTCTTGATCTTTTTCACCTCAAACATTTTTATTGATTGTATTAATGTGAATTAGTTTAACTGAACTTTTAGAGCAAGTTGTGTTCCAGAGAGCTCTCCTGACTTCAGAGACCTCCCTCTTCTATTGATTCACATTGTATTAAAAACTATGGAAATTTGCTTCCTTATATTTCCTGGTTCCATTCCCCTCCCCCACACTTCTCCACACTTTCTTCTTTCTCTGTGTTGGTTGTCCTTGCCTACTCTATATGGATTCTGTTTTCAGTGTGGGACACTTGGAGGGGAGTTTGGCTATTTTGTTTTGAGGGGAGTTCATAGACCATTTCAGCCCCTGCACACCTTCCTCAAGACCCTTCCAACTCATATGATACTGGGTTGTGCAAACCCCTCCAGTTTCATCTGCTGTGCTCTACTTTGTTCTGCTGAGCTTTTCTAAGTGGCCACTGGTAGTAATTTTGGAGTTTCTGGGTCCAGCAGATGCCCTGTTGCTTCACTCAGCTTTCTTTGGTACAGATGTTAATGCCACGTAGACCTTGTAGCTGCCAATGTTTGTTTGCACCTGCTTGGATTTTGAAATCTGTGGAACATCTTGTCCACCTAGTTATATTGTAGATATTGTCAATGGGCCTTTGTTTTTGCCGTCCTCACTTTCTTTCATTACTTTTATGGAGGAGTTTGAGGAAATTAAAAGTCTGCTACCACCACTGCTATCTTTCCCTTCCTCATTTCTTAAATGATAATTTTCCCGAGACTTTTTTCTGTTTGGATTTATTACTTACAGTTTTGGGTGAGTGTTTTTCTATGTCATTTGGAAATCTTTGAAAACATGACTTTTTTTTAAATGAGAGTGTGGCATTCCATTATATAGATGCACCACAATTTATTTATATTCTAATTGACATTTTTTTTCAGCCATTCTGTTATTATAAACAGCACTGTGATAATGATGATTGTATATAAAGCAATTATTTTCCTTATAGGATTAGTTTCTAGGGGTGATATTGAACCAAGTGATACTATTTGTTTAGCTCTTTTGATACATGTCACTTCATTTTTCTCTAAGAATTGCACACCAATTTACTATCCTGTCACTGCATAAAATTCAAAATTTCTTCATGCTACTGTTAAAAAAAAGTCTTTGCCAATATGATAGACCACAAAGGCATTTCACTATTGTTTTAATCAGAATTTTTTAGATTGATCAGATGGCTCAATATGTTATCATATATATAAAAGCCATATGTATTTCTTTTTTTATAACCTACCTGCACATGATTGTAATGGCTATTCTGCCCAGGTGTCCACAAGTTACAATGCTTGAAGGACTTCTTCAGCTGCAATCTCTATGTCATCATCAAAATGATTTGTTGAAACAATATGACTGAGTACATATACACGCACACATATATGTATGTGTATATGAGAGTACATATATACATACCTACATAGATGAGTGTACACACACACACACACACACACACACACACACACACATCTCCAGTAGAATTTTAATGTGAGTGTTTAACAATTCTTTTTCTATAACAAGATTATTTAAAATATTGTTAAATAATCAATGGTTATCAATGGAAAACAGCAGGTCTCCTTCACACCTGCTGATAATAATAACAGCCAACATTTATCCTACACTTGGTAAGAACTTTACAGTGTCCTATTTAACCAGCTTCATGAAGTAGGCATTTGTTTCTGTGTTTTGCATGACTACGTGAGTCTTAGATGTCCTAGGCACATTAGCCGAGGTCACATAGCTATTGGGTTAGAAAATTGGAACTGAAGCTCATGTCAAAGCTGGTTTTAAAGCCCACCATCTGAACATGATGCTTTGGGACTTTTCCTCACTCAGTGGCTTGTAACCCTGCTGCACATTAAGATCACTGGAGAACTTTAAAAAGTACTGATGCCAAATCATATAATGCAGACAAATTGCTTCAGAATCTCTGGGGGTGGTGCCCAATCATTTGTATGTTATAAAGCCTTCCTAAGTAATTGTAATATGAAGCCAGGGTTGAGAGCCACTGCTAGTAATTATTAACCAGTGTGGCTAAGGGAATAGTCTTAATTTGTCAAGTTCGAATTCTCAATGTTCCATGCTATTCATATCCCATCTTTGTGTTGGAACAAATCCCTTTCTCTCAACTCAATTCAGTGTTCTTATTACTTCTCTCTCTCTCTCTCTCTTTCCCCCCACTCATTATCTCTCCATCTCTCTCTCTCTCTCTCTCTCTCACACACACACACACGCACACACACACACACACACTCACAGAGGCACAGACATGCTCTAGTTTAGAACCTCTGTTCATACAAGTGGTAGTAGGGATGCTGGGCCCAACCTGGGGTGTATTATCAGGATACTAAGGTCAAACAGAGGTAGAACATTGTTCATTAAAAGATTGCAATGGATTAAGCCAAGAAAAATTATTTGAAAGGCAAATCTTAGGAGAGGTTAAATCAAAAGTTTGGCAGAGAGTTTTCCATCCAAAGAAGTAAGTCAGAAAGAGAGAATCTGGGGATGAGGCATCTGGGGAAGGAGATCAGATGGTCTGAAAGAGGGATTTTTTAGAGCATCCTTGATACTGGATATGAGAAAAGGGCAGCTATCAATGCAGAGGTCACCAAATGTTGGCTCATAGATGTGCTTTGTTAGCCTTTTATGGACATTTCAAAAAAAAAAATGGACTCAGAGTTAAAACTAGGAGACTGCTCATACAAATTGAGGTTCTAGCTTAAAAACACTCTGAAGACTTGGCAACATGAGGTCATTGTTCTCACAGGGCAGCAATCCACAGCTCTGGGATATGGCTGCCCACCTTCAATGGAATAGGGAGTGTACTTACCCACAGCCCCCACAAGGCCCGTGAGAGTTACGCAGGCAATGCGACTACCACTACTGACGTGTTAGATTTGTGACACTGGATTTAAAATTCCAACCCAGCCAGGACATGAAGTGGTCACTGGACACCAACTTTCATTTGTTGATTTTTATGATAGCCTTTGCTTCCTTCCAAATATCTCTACAAGATATTATGGCTGCCTGTTTCATGGGTCAGTGGGACTAGCTGCAGAGCGCTATGACTCCTTGTCTCTTCTGATCCACTGAAGTGCTGCGCTCTGCCCTGGTGTGTTCTCTCCTGTTTGGGATCTCCCTGCGCACCTGGCATTCAGTGTTCAGAGCCCCTTTCTGCCCAAGTCAGAGCAAGGGATGGATCCCCCATGTACTTCATTGTGGATCTTCCTGTGTAACTGTCCCCTCACTCCTATAGCAACAGACAATGACTGAAGCATGCGCAGGTCCCCAGGGCTATGCCAGCATCTGTTTGCCTTTTCATAATACTTTTCCTGCAAATTTTGATAGGTACATTCCCACAGAAAGTCAAATGAACTTTTAACTATTCCTTTCCAGAATAAGCTTTTTTCCCCCTTCCTTTCCCTTCCCTCCTCTTCCCCTATCTTCCTTTCCCTTTCCTTTTCTGAGTTGGCCTAACCTCTTTTCCGGAAGGTTTGTTCCTGTATTTTTTTTTTTTTTTAAAGGATTTAATAATCAAGTTCTTTAAATCTGGCTTTCCAGCTTAGGGAAATGTCTGAATGTTCTGAACTTTGTACTCTTTCTGGCAGGGTCTTTTCTCCCTAAAGACATCAGTAATAGCCAAAGAAAAAAAAATCAGATATTTTCATAAAGAGTGTTTCCTCTGGGGAGAGCAAGTGCCTTGGAGTCTCTGCTTATTGCAAAAATAAATAGGCAATCAAACAAACACACCAATAAAAACACAAGTCCCAGTGAAACTTGTTGCCATTAATAGGTTGAAAAGGCTAAATTCTTACAACCGTGTAGTTCAAGTTTTTTCTATTCATTCTATTATGAATTTTAAGTGTTGAGGAAAAAATACAAAGTAAAAGGATGACCATGTGTCTTTGTTGTCATACTCAAGTATTGTTTAGGGAAGTTTTACCTTTGTTTTTTCCTTACTGTTTAGTATTGGTTAGGTCTCAAATTCTGTGAAATCAGATGTTAACCTATAGACTTAGAAAGTGGAAGTGATTAGAGATGCATATGATTTTTCTCCTTTAGAAAAGGTAGTGACAAACATTATGGTTTCATTGCCCTAGTAATCAGCTTTATATCTAACTTAATCTTCTCACAGAATTCTTTCCTTCAACACTTGTATTTGCTTAGTATCTCCAATTCTCTTTGAACCAGCTTTATTTATCATTCTGCTAGTTCTTTCATTAATGAGTTAATTTTTGAAGCATGTTCATATTCTACTTGTATCAGAGTCATGTTTCTTTTTTTTCTTTTTAGTTTTTTTTTTTCTTTAACATATAATGTATTATTAGCCCCTGGGTACAGGTCTGTGAATCACCAGATTTACACACTTCACAGCACTCACCATAGCACATACCCTCCCCAATGTCCATAACTCAGCCACCCTCTCCATACACCCTCCCCCAAGCAACCCTCTGTTTGTTTTGTGGGATTAAGAGTCTTTCATGTTGTGTCTCCCTCCCAATCCCATCTTGTTTCATTTTTTCCTTCCCTACCCCTCAAGCCCCCCACTCTGCCTCAACTTCCTCATATCAGGGAGATCATATGATAATTGTGTTTCTCTGACTGACTTATTTTGCTCAGCATAATACCCTCTAGTTCCATCCATGTTGCCTCAAATGGCAAGATTTCATTTCTTCTGATGGCCGCACAGTATTCCATTGTATATATATACCACTTCTTCTTCATCCATTCATCTGTTGGTGGACATCTAGGTTCTTTCCATAGTTTGGCTATTGTGGACATTGCTGCTATAAACATTCAGGTGCACGTGCCCCTTCCGATCACTACATTTGTATCTTCAGGATAAATACCCAGTAGTGCAATTGCTGGGTCGTAGGGTAGCTCTATTTTCAACTTTTTGAGGAACCTCCATGCTGTTTTCCAGAGTGGCTGCACCAGCTTGCATTCCCACCAACAGTGTAGGAGGGTTCCCCTTTCTTCACATCCTCTCCAACATCTGTCATTTCCTGACTTGTTAATTTTAGCCATTCTGACTGGTGTGAGGTGGTAACTCATTGTTTTTTTTTTTTTTATAGATTTTATTTATTTATTTGACAGAGAGAAATCACAAGTAGGCAGAGAGGCAGAGAGAGAGAGAGAGAGAGAGGAGGAAGCAGGTTCTCTGCTCAGCAGAGAGCCTGATGCGGGACTCGATCCCAGGACCCCGAGATCATGACCTGAGCCGAAGGCAGCGGCTTAACCCACTGAGACACCCAGGTGCCCCCTCATTGTATTTCCCTGATGCCGAGTGATGTGGAGCACTTTTTCGTGTGTTGGCCATCTGGATGTCTTCTTTGCAGAAATGTCTGTTCATGTCCTCTGCCCATTTCTTGATTGGATTATTTGTTCTTTGGGTGTTGAGTTTGATAAGTTCTTTATAGATTTTGGATACTAGCCCTTTATCTGATATGTCATTTGCAAATATCTTCTCCCATTCTCTCAGTTGTCTTTTGGTTTTGTTGACTGTTTCCTTTGCTGTGCAAAAGATTTTGATCTTGATGAAGTCCCAATTGTTCATTTTTGCCCTTGCTTCCCTTGTCTTTGACGACGTTCCTAGGAAGAAGTTGCTGTGGCTGAGGTCCAAGAGGTTGCTGCCTGTGTTCTCCTCAACGATTTTGATGGATTCCTTTCTCACAATTAGGTCTTTCATCCATTTTGAGTCTATTTTTGTGTATGGTGTAAGGAAATGGTCCAATTTCATTTTTCTGCTGTCCAATTTTCCCAGCACCATTTGTTGAAGAGACTGTCTTTTTTCCACTGGACATTCTTTCATGCTTTGTCGAAGATTAGTTGACCATAGAGTTGAGAGACTATTTCTGGGCTCTCTATTCTGTTCCACTGATCTATGTGTCTGTTTTGTGCCAGTACCATGCTGTCTTGATGATGACAGCTTTGTAATAGAACTTGAAGTCTGGAATTGTGATGCCACCACTTTGGCTTTCTTTTTCTACATTCCTCTGGCTATTCAGGGTCTTTTCTGGTTCCATATAAATTTTATGATTATTTGTTTCATTTCTTTGAAAAAAATTGATATTTTGATAGAGATTGCACTAAATGTGTAGATTGCTTTAGGTAGTGTAGACATTTTTGCAATATTTGTTCTTCTAATCCATGAGCAAGGAACGCTTTTCCATTTCTTTGTGTCTTCCTCAATTTCTTTCACGAGTACTTTATAGTTTTCTGAGTACAGATTCTTTGCCTCTTTGGTTAGGTTTATTCCTAGGTATCTTATGGTTTTGGGGTGAAATTGTAAATGGGATTGAGTCCTTAATTTCTCTTTCTTTTGTCTTGGTGTTGGTGTATAGAAATGCAACTGATTTCCGTGCATTGATTTTATATCCTGACACTACTGAATTCTAGCACAATCGCAGAATTTACATTAGATTACACTACAGAATCTACACAATTTACAGAATTCTACTGAGTTCTGTACAAGTTCTAGCAGTTTTGGAGTGGAGTCTTTTGGGTTTTCCACATAAAGTCATATCATATGCAAAAAGTGAGAGTTTGACTTTTTCTTTGCTGATTCAGATGTCTTTAATTTATTTTGCTGTCTGATTGTTGAGGCTAAGACTTTTAGTACTATCTTCAATAACAGTGGTGATAGTGGATATCCCTGCCATGTTCCCGATCTTAGCAAAAGAGTTCTCAGTTTTTCCCCATTGAGAATGATATTTGTTGTGGGTTTTTCATAGATGGCTTTGAGGATAATGAGGAATGTACCCTCTATCCCTACACTTTGAAGAGTTTTGATTGAGAAAGGATGCTGTACTTTGTCAAATGCTTTTTCAGCATCTATTGAGAGTATCATATGGTTCTTGTTCTTTCTTTTATTAATGTATTGTATCACACTGATTGATTTGGGAAGTTGAACCAACCTTGCAGCCCAGGAATAAATCCCACTTGGTTGTGGTGAATAATCCTTTTAATATACTTTAATATCCTATTGGCTAATATGTTGGTGAGAATTTTCACATCTGTGTTCATCAAAGATATTGTTCTGTAATTCTCTTTTTTGACGGGGTCTTTGTCTGGTTTGGGGATCAAGGTAATGCTGGCCTCATAAAATGAGTTTGTAAGTTTTCCTTCCATTTTCTTTTTTGGAAAGTTTCAAGAGAATAGGTATTAATTGTTCTTTAAATGTTTGGTAGAAATCCCCTGGGAAGCTACCTGGCTCTGGGCTCTTGTTTGTTGGGAGATTTTTTTTTTTTTTAAGATTTATTTATTTATTTGACAGAGATTGCAAGTAGGCAGAGAGGCAAGCAGAGAAAGAGAAGAGGAAGCACGCTCCCTGTCAAGCAGAGAGCCTGATGTGGGACTCGATCCCAGGACTCTGAGATCATGACCTGAGTCGAAGGCAGAGGCTTAACCCACTGAGCCACCCAGGCACCCTGTTGGGAGATTTTTGATGCCTGCTTCAATCTCCTTACTGGTTATGGGTCTGTTCAGGTTTTCTATTTCTTCCTGGTTCAGTTGTGGTGGTTTATATGTCTCTAGGAATGCATTCAGTTCTTCTAGATTGTCAAATTTGCTGGCATAGAGTTGCTCATAATATGTTCTTCTATTTCTTTGTATTTCTTTGGTGTTGGTTGGGCTGTCCTCTATCATTCATGATTTTATTTTTTGGGGCCCTTTCTCTTTTCTTTTTTATAAGTCTGGCCAGGGTTTATCAATCTTATTAATTCTTTCAAAGAATGAGCACCTAGTTTCATTGATTTGCTCTACTATTCTTTTGGTTTCTATTTCATTGATTTCTACTCTGATCTTGCATATTTCTATTCTTCTGGGTTTAGGCTTTCTTTGCTGTTCTTTCTCCAGCTCCTTTAGGTGTAGGGTTAGGTTGTGTACTTGAGACCTTTCTTGTTTCTTGAGAAAGACTTGTATGGCCATATACTTTCCTCTCAGGATCACCTTTGCTGTGTCTCACAGATTTTGAACCATTGTGTTTTCATTATAATTTGTTTCTATGAATTTTTTCAATTCTTCTTTAATTTCCTGGTTGACCCATTCATTCTTTAGTAGGATGCTCTTTATCCTCCATGTATTTGAGTTCTTTCCAACTTTTCTCTTGTAATTGAGTTCTAGCTTCAGAGCATTGTGGTCTGAAAATATGCAGGGATTGATCCCAGTCTTTTGGTACTGGCTGAAACCCGATTTGTGACCCAGGATGTGATCTATTCTGGAGAATGTTCCAGGTGCACTAGAGAAGAATGTGTATTCTGTTGCTTTGGGATGGAATGATCTGAATATATTGGTGATGTCCATCTGGTCCAGTGTGTCATTTAAGGCCTTTATTTCCTTGTTGATCTTTTGCTTGGATGATCTTTCTATTTCAGTGAGGGGGATGTTAAAGTCCCCTACTATTATTATATTATGTTATAGTATATTATATTATCTTTGTTTTTCTTATTAATTTGTTTATGTAGTTGGCTGTAGTTAGCTGATCCCATGTTAGGGGCATAGATATTTAAAATTGTTAGATCTTCTTGTTGGACAGACCCTTTGAGTATGAGTATGACATACTGTCCTTCCTCATCTCTAATTATAGTCTTTGGCTTAAAATCTAATTGATCTGATATAACGATTACCACTCCACTTTTCTTTTGATGTCCATTAGCATTGTAAATTGTTTTCCACCCCCTCACTTTAAATCTGGAGGTGTCTTTGGGTCTAAAGTGAGTTTCTTATACACAGCATATTGATGGGTTTTGTTTTTTCATCCATTCTGATACCCTTTGTCTTTTGATTGGGGCATTTAGCCCATTTACATTCAGGGCAACTATTGAAAGATATGAATTTAGTGCCATTGTATTGCCTGTAAGGTGACTGTTACTGTATATTGTCTCTGTTACTTTAGGCTTTCTCTTTTCTTAGAGAGATATTTCCTGCAGAACTGGTTTGGTGTTCACAAACTCTTTTAGTTTTTGTTTGTCATGGAAGCTTTTTATCTCTCCTTCTATTTTCAGTGATAGCCTAGCTGGATATAGTATTCTTGGCTGCTTGTTTTTCTCATTTAGTGCTCTTCATATATCATGCCAGTTCTTTCTGGCCTGCCAGGTCTCTGTGGATAAGTCTGCTGCCAATCTAATATTTCTACCATTGTATGTTACAGACTTCTTGTCCGGGGCTGCTTTCAGGATTTTCTCTTTGTCACTAAGACTAGTAACTTTTACTGTTAGATGATGGGGTATGGACCTATTCTTATCGATTTTGAGGAGGGTTCTCTGCGACTTTTGGATTTTGATGTTTGTTCCCTTTGTCATATTAGGGAAATTCTCTATTATAATTTGCTCCAATATACATTCTTCACCCCCCCCCCTTCTTCTTCTGGAATCCCAATTATTCCAATAATGTTTCATCTTATGGTATCACCTATCTCTTGAATTCTCCCCTTGTGGTCCAGTAGTTTTTTGTCTCTCTTTTGCTCAACTTCTTTATTCTCTGTCATTTGATCTTCCATATCACTAATTCTCTCTTCTGCCTCATTTATCCTAGCAGTAAGAGCCTCCATTCTTGATTGAACCTCATTAATAGCTTTTTTTATTTCAGCTTGGTTAGATTTTAGTTCTTTTATTTCTCCAGAAAGGGATTTTATTTCTCCAGACAGGGTTTCTCTAATATCTTCCATGCCTTTTTCAAGCCCAGCTAGCACCTTGAGAATTGTCATTCTGAACTATAGATCTGACATTTTACCAATGTCTGTATTAATTAAGTCCGTAGCCATTGGTACTGCCTCTTGTTCTTTTTTTTTGTGGTGAGTTTTTCCACCTTGTCATTTTATCCAGATAAGAATATATGAATGAGAGAATAAAATACAAAAAGGGTGGCAAAGACCCCAGAATAATGTATGCTAACCAAATCAGAAGAGACCCCAAACCAGTAGGAGAAATATATATTAGACTGATGAATAGAACAGAATCACCTGCTTGATTTTTGTTGTATTGTGGTCTCTTAGAAGAAACTACCTTTTAAAATTTTAAAGAGAGAAAAACATATATATATATATGTGTGTGTGTGTGTGTGTGTGTGTGTATGTGTGTATACATATATATACACACAAAAATAAGGTTAAATACAATGAAGGATAAAATATGGCTATAAAAATGAAGGTTTAAAAAGATTTTTTAAAGAAAAGTATTGTTAAGATAAACTAGTTTAAAAACAATAAAAGAGGAAAGAAGAAAAGTTAAAAAATTAGAATAAAAAAATTAAAAACATCTAATTTAACTTTGCAAGACTAAAGGATCATGGGAAGAAAGCAATGAATTCCATGCATTGCTTTCCTCTAGCTCTGGATTTCCTGCTGTTCTTGATCGGTGAGCTTGGTCTTGGCTGGATGTTCTTGCTGACCTTCTGGGAGAAGGGCCTGTTGTAGTGATTCTCACTAGGTGGAATTGCACCACCCTTGCCAGGGGTCAGGCTAAGAAATCTGCTCAAGTTTGCTCTTGGGTGTTTTTGTTCCCTAAATGCTTTCTGTAGAGTTCTGGAGGATGGGAATGAAAATGGCAGCCTCCCAGTCTCCAGCCTGGAGGAGCTGAGAGCTCAGGGCCCCACTCCTCAGTGTATCCTCAGAGAAAGGGGGTCAATCAGTCCCATCTCCCTGGTCTCCAGCCATGCTCTGGGCTCACCTGGCCTGTGACAGATCATTTCTGTTTCTAGTGCAGAGCCTCATTTGGAGTCTCCAAATCCAGCAGATTCCTGCCTTCAGAGGAGGAAAGTGAGTCTCCCTGGGTCTGCCACTTGTGGGATCCCTGCTTAAATAGCAGTGGCCCAACTGTGCTGTGGATCACAGTTCAAGGTCACCCCAAGCTGAGAGCTCACTCCTCTCAGTTCTCTCTCTGTAGTTGGCTTCCCCACTCTGATACCTGGCAACTCTGCATACACAGACGTCCTTGATCCTTCTGTGACCCTGTGTGTCCTGAGACCACACTGTACTGGTGAGGGCTCCACCCCCGCTTAACCTCTGGAGCAATGTCCGTCAGTGCAGCAGACTTCTAAAAGTTCTGATTTTGTGCTCCACTGCTCCACTGCTTGCTGGGATCCATCCCCTCCCCCTGTGGTCCATCTTCCCATGGCTTTGGATTCACTTCTCAACACCTTTCAGAAAGTTTGTGAAAGTCCTACCTCTCACAAAGTTGTCATTCCTAGAATTGTTTCTAGAATTGCTGCTCTTCTTCTTTTTGATCACCTAGAATTGCCGCTCTTCTCTTTGACCTCCTGTTGAGTTTGTAGGTGTTCAGAATGGTGTGATAACTATCTAGCTGAACTCCTGTAACCTGATGTCATTTCAGTCCATTACTCCTCTGCTATCTTGCCCTTCCTCCCATTTCTAGGTTTTAATAATGTTTCTTAACTTTTTAAAAAAATGATACATTGACACTAGCCTTATCACAGAAAAAAATTTTAGAGGGTCCCAACCTCCTTTTCACATACAGAATTTCTTTCCCTCATTGCTTTGGGCTGCATCAGGCAAAACTTTGAATGTGCTTTTGTAGTTAATGTAGAAAATGAACACTTTGTTGAGGGACAGAGATCTAAGCAATTAGCTTCAACTGAGGGGAAGAAAAACCAGATGAGCTTACCCACTGATAATGCAAATGCCATTTAATGATGGCTCTGTTCATCACAAACATGACCTCCATTGCTGCCATGGGGAACACAGGTTCACATCTGCTGGGGGAAGTGGGATATTTGCTGCATTTCTCTATTGGCACAGGAGTCTTTTTGAGCTTCTCTTTATTTACTCTATTTCACTTTCGCACACCATTGGATCTGAGAGGAGGAGGCTCAGAAGACCATCTGGCCTATGCCACTAGAGAATGTTAGCAAGGCTCTCTAATAAATACATTTCTGAAATATTGGGGATAAATTTTTTTTTAAAGATTTTATTTATTTATTTGACAGAGAGAGATCACAAGCAGGCAGAGAGGCAGGCAGAGAGAGAGGAGGAAGCAGGCTCCCTGCTGAGCAGAGAGCCCGATGCGGGCCTCGATCCCAGGACCCTGAGATCATGACCTGAGCCGAAGGCAGCAGCTCAACCCACTGAGCCACCCAGGCACCCCAGGGGATAAATTTAATGTAACTAAAAATTTATTTCAAATGACCTGATATGTTTGCTTTATTGCAGAGAGAATGAATCATTTAATAATTGTAAATAAATCACTATATAACTCTACTTTAAAATGGTGTTAGGTCCTCTTTAAATATCATTAAATATATTACTTAAGAAAAAATATATTGTCTCTTCCAAATATGGGGATAGGTTTGGAAAGTAAAACAGTAATGAATTACTTATGACATAATATAATAAAAAAATGAAAATGTTTTGCAAACCAGGTCATGTTATATCTTCACACAAATGTTATTTCTTATCAATATAGTAATAAAGTATATAACCTGAGTGTCCTCAATTCTACAAATAACTAAGGGAACCACCATTTTTTGGATATCTAAATAAAGCAACCTGAGTCCATATACCTTATCTGGCACTAATAAACCCAGATATTTCTGAGAATTCCTGGAGAGTGTGGGTCAACTGCAAACCCCAGTTATTGGCTTTTTCTAGAATGCTTGTAGCTCTTGGGTTGGTTTTCTTCCTGGTCTCCTCCTCATACCTCTTTATTGCCTTCTGTCTTTCTGTGGTCCAACTGACTCACCAACATGATCACAGCCCCTCCTTTATTTCCCAAGGAAATACTAAAATAAATCTGACTAAAGTTTTGCTGAAGCCATTGGAGGAGAATGGAGAGGAATTAAGATACAAAATTGGAAACAACTCGAAATACTTTCTCTTTAGGTGCTGTGTCTCACCATATTTATGGAGTCTACTTTCCCTACCCAGGGTCATTTCTTCCCTCTTTTTTTGTCCCTTTTCTAGAGAGAACTGAAAATCATTTAAAATTAGATCATACTCCACTTCACAAAAACTAGCCTTTTGTATTACTAAAAACAGAACTTAAATTCACTTTTATTGCATCTTTCCATTGTAGCCAATACCTTGGGTCTTACCTTTCCTAAGCAACAGCACTCTAAAGATTTATTCCCCTAAACAAAAGTCTGCTCTCCCTTTGGGAGCACCCTTCACCCTCCTCCAAAGAATGTGGAAGTTCTTCTAGCCAATTTTTTCTCCCATCTGTACTAAGAAGGTCATCTGAATGCAGAAAATACATTGCCAAGGGTAAGAAGACTTCAAGACAAGTTTTAGAATATTGATGGCACTTCCTAGATAATTTGATTTTTCTATATTAATCATTTGTCTAATAACTTTGATGAATTTAGCCATTATTCTAAGTTTGTAGATTGTTTAGAGTATTTTATTTATATAAACATTATTTTCAAATGAGAGTTATATATTTTTTATGGAAACTTTATGCCTTTAATTTATTTTTCTGGCCACATTACAGAGACTAACCACTAATGCAAAGTTGACAGAAGTGACAATTGTAGACATCCTTGTCTGGTTCAGCCTGAAAGTTAGGGGCAAGTGTTTGATATTCTGACTTTATGTATATTGTTAGTGGGAGGTTTTTGGATTGCCCCTTTATCATATTAAGGAAGCATCCTTCTAGCTCTAGTCCACTGAGCATTTTTTAAAATTATGAATCACTATGGAATTTTATTAAATACTTTTTCCGAATCTACAGAATTAATTATATATTTATCCTTTATTCTGTTAATGTGGTGAATTGCATAGGTTGGTTTTGAATGCATCAATCTTGGATTCCTGGGATAAACCACACTTGCTGGATTTGATTTATTTTTGTTTTGAATTTTTTGTCTTAGTCTGACAGAAATAAATCACTGTATAATTTTACTTCCTCCTAATATCTTTGACAGATTATCGTCCTAGGGCCTCATAAAAAAGTTGGAAATTGTTGCTTCACCCCCTGGTTCTCTATAGGGTTTGTGTAAGAGGGGTATGGTTTCTTCCTTAAATGTGTGGAAGAATTTACCAGTGATGCCACCTGGGACTAGAGTTTTCTTTGTGGAAACTTTAAACTATGGATTCAATTACTTTTACAAATACAGGACTTCAGTTTGCTGTTATGTGTGTGTGTGTGTGTGTGTGTGTGTGTGAGAGAGAGAGAGAGAGAGAGAGAGAGAGACTGTTTCGGTAAGTTGTGCTTTTCAAGGAATCTGTCCATTTCATCTAAGTGGTCAAATGTTTTGGCATAAAATCATTCATAATATCCTTTTATTACCTTTTTAGTATATATCGAATCTTGATATTCACAGTTTATCTTTTCTTTCTGTCTTTTTCTCTCTTTTTTCTTGATAAGTTTTGCTAGGGGGCATCAATTTTATTAAGTCTTTCTGAAGAACTTAATTTTGACTCTTGGATTTTCTCTCTTGTTCATGTGTTTTCTATTTCATGGTCTCCTGCTCTTATCTTTATTATTTCCTCCCTTTATTTTATTTGTGTTTCTTTTCCAGTGTTCTTCTAACACCTTATATGGGTACTTGGATTATTGATTTTTCAACCTTTCTTCTTTTCTAGTATAAGCTGTGGCAGACATGGAGATTGCCAACTGGATAACCCTTCACAAAGAACCTGCCCAATTGCTCGGAGTATGGTCATCTGCCAGCTGCCAGCTGTTAGCTCCCTCAGGGTCTACTCTGGTCTTCAAGCCAACGTCATACCATTCTTGGAGAAACTTTCCATCCAATGTCTGAGCAAGTCAATGGTAACTAACTGCATGCTTTTCTTAGGGTAGCTCCCAACCAGAGACTGAAATAGATGGTGGGAAAAGGGCTCTTCTAAAGGGTAGTCTTTGCTCTGATACTCCTTTTGGAGCACAGAGGCTTGGGGTCAAATGGCCATTGTGATGTGATACAGGATAAATTCCTAAGGAAGTTATGGATATGTTAATAAAACATGGCATTCTTAGGGACAAAATAGCCAGTAACCAACAAAGGTATATATAGTATGATCTCTTGTCATCTTGCGTTATTTTCTAATGATCTTAAAAAAAACTTGATTTCTAGGTTAACTCCATATTTTGTATGGTTTCAATCTTTTGAATGTTGTTAAGACTTGCTTTATGGCCTAGAATGTAGTCCATCCAGATCAGTGTTCTGTGTACTCTTGAAAAGAATCACAGTTTATAGTTGTTAGATTTTGTGTACACAAGTCAATGTGATCAACTTGGTTAATCATAGTGTTTAAATGTACTATATTCTTGCTGATATTTTTACTTTTTTGGTCTATCAGGCACTGAGAGTGTTAAAACCCTTAGTCATTCTACCCAAACACCTGTATATTGATGTTTATAGCAGCTTTATTAAAAATTTCCAAAACTTTGAAGCAATCAAGATGTCCTTCAGTAGGTGAATGAATAAATGAATTGTGGTACATCTAGATAATGGAATATTATTCAGTGTTAAAAAGAAATGAGATATTGAGCTATAAAAAGACATGAGGGAAGCTTAAATATGTATTACTAAGTGAAAGAAGTCAATCTGAAAAGGGTATATATTGTATAAAACCAAATACATGACATTTGGGGAAAGGCAAAATAATGAAGACAGTAAAAAACCTTGGAGCAGTGGTTTCTAGGAGTTAGGCAAGAGGGACGAATGGGCAGAGCACAGAATATTTTAGGGACAGTGAAACTATACTGTATGACACTATAATGGTGGATACATGCCATTATACATTTGTCCATACCTGCAGAACCAAGAGTGAATCCTTGGTTAGGTTAATTATGGATTTGGGGAGAAAATGATGCTTAATTAATTAAGGCTTATTGATTGTGACAAAGGTATCACTCTTGGGGGGATGTGTTATGAATGTGTGGGTAAGGGGGTTTATTGGAAATCTCTGTAGCTTCCCTTCAATTTTGTTATGAAAATAAAATTGTTCTAAGGAATAACGTACATTTAAAAAAGTCAAGGAAGGGAGAGTTGACTGGGAAGGGCTTTTAGAGGAGCTTCTGTGTTACAAATAATGTTCTTTTTTTGAACTGGGTGTGTTTATTGTGTGTTAAACCCATTAAATTGTGTATGCATGAAAGCAATTCCCAATTATGACTGGAAAAGAAAATCTATTTCTCTTTTTAGCTCTGTTATTTGCTTCTTATATTTTGAAACTGTTAGATGTATATCAGTTTGTGATTTCTATGTTGTCCTATTGGATTGACCCATTTACCATTACGAAGTGTCCCTCTTTATTTAGTAATATTTGTTGCCCTACTTAGAATTAGAATTAGAATGCTACTTTTTCTAATATTAACATGACCTCTCCAGCTACCTTTGGCTAATGTTTCCATGGAATATATTTTTTTTATCCTTTTATTTCTAACTTTGTAAATGCATCTTGTTTGTGTAGTTCATTTACAGTTTAAGTACACTGTGGTCATTAAATTTGGGCTGTATGATGTATACCAGTTCTTTAAAATACATTGAAGTCCAACATGTGATAAATTTTTATAAGTGCTTGATGTGTTTGAATATTACATGCTATCCATTTAAAACAATGGATATTATTTAGTG
The DNA here is from genome assembly GCF_022355385.1 of Mustela nigripes. Lineage (NCBI taxonomy): Eukaryota > Metazoa > Chordata > Mammalia > Carnivora > Mustelidae > Mustela > Mustela nigripes. The sequence goes on from NC_081561.1 coordinate 4,500,355, forward strand.
TGCTATTCTAATATTCTATATCTTTTCTTATTTTGTTTGTTTCCTTAATTTACCAAGTACTGACAAAAAAAAAATTTCCTACTATAAATGTGGACTTGTCAGTTTTCTTTGTAGATCTGTCGATTTCTACTTCATATACTTTAAGGCTGGCTGTGTTAGTAACTGCATACAAATTTAGAATTGTGGTTAATTGAGACTTTTTAACATTTTTAAGTGACACTCTTTATTGTTAGTGATGTCTTTTGCCTTAGAGTCTGTATTTTGTGATATTGATATAACTACTCAGATTTTTTGTTAGTTTATTTGATTTATCGGTTTTTGTATTTGACTTTCAAGTATTTGCATTTCTACATCATTTACCTTTCTTTCAATAATGTAGTGACCTTGAAATGCATTTGCCCTAATCACCTCCATTCCAACTTACACACTACAGTTTTCCAGTATTTTACTTGTAGCTTATTTTCCAACTTCTTATAATTATTGCTTGACAAAGTCAATGTTTGAATTTACCTACATGCTCACCAGAAACTTTGCTCACCCTTCCTTTCTGGATCTCATACCTTCTATCTGTGATCACCCTTATTCTACCTGAAGTACAACCTTTAGAATTTAATTACTGAGAATTTGGCAACAAACCTTTAATTTTTGTTTGTTACAATAGTTTGTTCTCCCTCTTTTTAAAGTTAATATTCTGGTTATAAAATTCTATATTGACAATTATTTTTTCTTTCAGCTTATTGAAGATATTCCATTATCTTCTTATTTCCATTGTTGCTATGAGAGGTTAGCGGTCAGTCTAATTGTTGTTTATTTGTGGATGATGTCCTTGACTTCCTGGTAAGATCTCTTTCTATCAGTGTTCTGAAATTGCACTATCATAAGTCAGATATTGATTTTGGGTATATTTTTGGGGCTTCTACCTGTACATTAATGTATTTCAATACTTCTGGAAAAGTCTCAGGTTTTGTCTGTAGAACATTTTCTATTCCCCTATTGTCTTATTCTTTTTTTTTTATTTTTTATTTTTATTTTTATTTATTTATTTATTTATTTTTTTAATTTTGTATTTTTTATAAACATATATTTTTATCCCCAGGGGTACAGGTCTGTGAATCACCAGGTTTACACACTTCACAGCACTCACCAAATCACATAC
>NC_081561.1:4501910-4545634 GCF_022355385.1 Mustela nigripes
TTATTCTTCCAATCCAGGAGCATGGAACATTTTTCCATTTCTTTGTGTCTTCCTCAATTTCTTTCATGAGTACTTTATAGTTTTCTGAGTATAGATTCTGTGTCTCTTTGGTTAGGTTTATTCCTAGGTATCTTATGGTTTTGGATGCAATTGTAATGTCTTATTCTTAAACTCTGAATAGATAAGAGATAAGACCTTTAATTGTTTTTATGTTCATTAACCTCTGTCCCAAGATACAGATTTTAGATATCTTGATAACACCTTGCTTTCTTGTCAAATCTTTGATGCCTTTAAAAATACTTTTTAGAACTAAATCAGACAATGCTATAATTTTTGCTTCAACCATCAGACATAATTTAGAAAACTCAAGAGGAAGAGAGCCTCTTGTATTTATCCATATTTTGGCTTATTATGATCTTTTTTGCATCCTGGTATTCCCAGTTTCCTTGTTGTTGTTGTTGTTCTTCTTCTTCTTTTTTTTTTTTTAAGATTTTATTTATTTATTTGACAGACAGAGGTCACAAGTAGGCAGAGAGGCTGGCAGAGAGAGGGAGGAAGAAGCAGGTTCCTTGCCAAGCAGAAAGCCCGATGTGGGGCTCCATCCCAGGATCCTGGGATCATGACCCGAGCTGAAGGCAGAGGCTTTAACCCACCAAGCCACCCATGTAACCCTCAAGTTTCCTTCTTTTATAATTTCCTTTCTGTTTACGAAACTTCTTTTATTCATTCTTTAGGGTAGGTGCGCTGGTGACAAATTTGCTTTGTTTCCCTTCTGAGGATGTCTTGATTTTCCCTTTACTCTTAAAGGACATTTTTCCTAGGCATAGAATTCTGAGTTCACAGGTTTTATTTTTTCTTTCAGATCCTGAAAAATATTTTGGCCAAATCCTTCTGGGTTCTATATTTTCTTTATGCCCTCAACTTCTACAGCCGTATTTCTAGTCCCAGCTTCTCCCCTGAACTTTGGTCTCTTATTTCCTGCTGTCACTGGACATTCTCACTTGAATGCTCCACAAACATCTTAAACATACATTCTTATTATTGCACCTCATCTATACCCTCAAAACTGTTTCTCTTCTCTTGGGAAAATTACTTTTGTGGGAAAGATTAACTTTCTAACCATTTCTGTGTTGTTGGCAAGAGATTATCCCCATGTTTTTTAAGCCAGAATTTTTACTCTTTTTCATTGGGAGGATTTGTCCATAAAATTAACTTATTCTTTAAGGGCATTAGAACGTGCCTTATTTTCTTGTGTTTTGTTATTTTTTACCATGCACTGTTCATTTTTTACCAGAAATTTATCTTTGGAGATTCTTTGAGGCCTGCGTTGAAGTTGAAGCTTACATTTTTTCCCAGTCTTGGAGCAATACAATACCAACAAATAAGCACCTCAAGTTAACTCTTTCCTTTGAGGTCTTTCAGACTACATAGGTAATAGGAACACAAATCCATGTGAAGTTCAATTTGTGGTTATGCATTCCCAAGGGATTCCTTTACTTTTGTTCCTTCTAACTCTAGGATTGAGAATCAGTTTCCCTGCTGTGCCCTTCTGCACAGTGAGACTTCATTGTGAATCCAAGCTTTTTATGAGAATTTCAATTTCAGTTCCTATCTGGGGTGTGCTCCAGACTTCATTTTCTGTCCCCTGTACTGGTGCAATCATTAAACTTCAAGCTCAAGGATTTTAGGTTTTGCCAAAATTTTCCAAGAAGGATGCTGCCTTTGGCACTTAGAGTTCCTAGTTTCACTTTACTTTGGAGATTGGCATGTACTTTACACAAGCTTAATGTTCAAAAAAGACTTTAAAAGATTTCTTATCCAGTATACGAGTTATTTTATTTGGGTGAGTTATTCAGGGTATCCAATCTGCCATACTGCTGGAAAAAGAGTTTTCTCATAATATATGATTTTCTGTTACAAACTCTTATCATTTTAGCATGTATCTCTTAGCTGAATATGTCACAGCCATAAATATTTAGTGATTAAACTCTTTTTGGTCATTACTAGGGTACTTTTTTCTGAATAGTTTAAAATTTCTACTTTCAATTTACTGTCAGCTTTCTTTCTTCCTCTTAACCCTATAATATAAAACCCACAATTGAAAAATGACCCTCTAAAAAGCTGTGCAGTCAGCCTGATATGATTAGATGTCATGACAGTGATGTAGCTTAATTTTTTTTTCTGCATAATCATCTTGAGTTCTTTGCCTCTGGGTTGAGAACTTGGAGGTCAGAGGTGATTTATTTTCTTATTTACACATAAAGTGAAGGAGAAAACCATTCTACACTTAGCTGGAAATATTCATGAGAAATATAGTCTCTCAAAAATCAAGTGGGGTTGTGGGGATTAGAAATGAGTTTGGAATGGCTTTAGAAAGGTTATTTTAGCCAATTTAATAGAATGCAAGGAAATATGTTCAAGTGGAAGAAGGTTGCCTTTCTTCAGACCTACTGAGCATTATTCTGGGAAGGTTCAGGAAGATATACATATACTCAAATACACACATGTACACACACACTTGCATACTTAACCCAGACATACATAGTACAAACATGCACATGTAATTTCGTAGTTATATAAGGGGGGAATCCTGACAAGTGAATCTCTGGATTTTGTTTTTTACTTTATCATTTTGTCCTAATTCTCAAAGTAACATGTGTTTATTAGAAAAGCACTTGTCCAGAAAAATAACCCATAATGCTATTTCTTCATAAAAACAATGGCAACATTTTGGTGCATTTCTTTTTCTGCATTTATTAACTATAAATCAGCTTGTATATGCAATTACACTTGATTCTGCTTTTCTCTTCCACTGAACAATTTAAAGTAGGTACATCCCCACGTTTCTAAATAGTGTTTTCATCATAGTAAAATATACTTTCATGTGGGTTCACAATTTCCTCTCATTAGACATTGAAGTTGTTACAATTTCTTCAGTAATTAAATGAGTCTCTATTGGTACATCTCCCTGTGTCCTCAGTCTTGGTCCTAGAAAAATAATTAAGGGTTGCTCTCAGTTTCAAGTGTCAGTGAAATCCCTGAGAGGTTCAAGTTCAGCTGTTGGTCTATTATTACCCCAACATTCTCCATGGGGGTTTCCCACTTTTATCCCTTACCCTCATTCTGGCCACAGTAAGCTTTTCAAAGTATTTCTCTCAACCACATGTGGTATGTGTTCCCCTTGAGGTAGTTTTGTAAATTAAAAAAAAAAAATTCTCCATCTCATTATATTTCAAGTGCTATTTTAGCCCCCTGTTGAATAATGTGATACATTAGTGCATGGGCACCATTTTTTTTTTAAAGATTTTATTTATTTATTTGTTAGAGAGAGAGAGTGGGAGAACACAAGCAGGCAGAGAGGCAGGCAGAGGCAGAGAGAGAAGCAGGCTCCCCACTGAGCAAGGAGCCCGATGCAGGACTTGATCCCAGGACCCTGGGATCATGACCTGAGCTGAAGGCAGCGGCTTAACCAACTGAGCCACCCAGGCGTCCCCATGGGCACCATTTGATGACTTGTGAAAGTCCTAAATTATTCTAGATCTACCCCGTAGATGAGCATTTGAAATATGGCTAGTTAAAACTGAGCTATTCTGTAAGTATAAAATACACAATGAATTTCAAAGGCATAGTATGAAAAAGAGAACACAAATTATTTTATTGATAGTACTATTAATGTTGATTGCATGTTAAAATGATAATATTTCAGATATGTTGAATTTAATGAAATATTTTATTAAAATTAATTTACTTATTTTTATGCATTTTTAATGTAGCTACTAGAAAATTTAAAATGACATATGTGGCTTGTGTTTGTGGCTGGTATTGTATTTCTGTTTGAAAGGCCAATTTAGAGCCAAGAGTTGGAGCCTGGGGCACCATACTAACATTCCCTGTCTGGAAAGAATCTCATCCCCCTGCTCTCTGCTCAAGCCCCCAGAGTCCTGGGTAAGGGGAAAAAGAGTTAGTGGAGCTCTTCCTGACTCACTCTCTCACAACATCCAACCTCACCACAAACCATGTAGAAACAGAGGGTTAGGTATTTGGTTATGCTATTTTATTAATTGTAAGGCTCATTCTGCATTAATTTGGTTGAATGACAGATACTCCCAAGTGGAATAGATATAGCAGTAAAGTGCTGACCAAATGCTCTGTGTCTTTGGGCTTTGGCTGCAGCTTTGAGTCATTTTCTTCTTCACCACCTGACTTCAATCACTCCTTTTGCAAAAGCCACAAAGCTCCCTTGTGCCTGCTTTCAGGGATTCAGAGCTGGGACTCCACACATTTTTTTGCCATTTCAGCTGCCAGGCAGATAAAAAATGGTGCATAGCAGACAGAGCTCCCTGCTCTCAGCAGCTTAAAGGAGGAGGCTGAAGCTGGCACATTTGGATTCAGGAGAAGCCTGAGATAACTGAGCCAGTTCCTTTAGATCCAGCAGTTTCCTAGGCCTGCCAAGACACTTCAGCCTCCCAGACAGCTCAAGGACTTAGGAAAAGTTGAGTTAATGAGTGATGGTTGACACACAGTTCCAAACCTTACAGCAGCAATGTGTCTGTGCTCAGGCCTGCATCGGGCGATGGCCCAGTGACAGCAAAGAACTCTTTGGCTGGGAGCCATCTCTGGCTGTGGCTTCATGTGGCTCCTGGTTTCTGCACTGTTAGGGCTGTGACTTCAAGGGCAGCTGAGGTTACTAGTTATCCTAACTCGTTTATAAAGCTGGACAAGCTCCCATCCAACCAAATGTCCTTCCTTCTTTCAATTATTTTTGTTGGGGACCTCTGTTTGCACACAGAGTCATATTTCTTGCCATGTTTGTTTAGTTTCTTTTTCCTCTGGCCTCTTTCCTTCAGGCTGGTAGAGGCAGTCTTCTTGTGGCTTGATGCCAGTTGGGTTTCTTCCAGGTATGGCTGGAAGGGTCCTGGCAGATTCCCCTCTGAAGTGGGAGCTTTCCGGCTGCTTAATTCCTAGGAATTGAAGTCTGGGAGAAGAGACAGATGTTGGGTATTCCCCACCCATGCAAATAACAAATCTGTGGGTACCCTCCTCTGTGCATGCAAATAACAAATCTGTGGGTACCCTCCTCTGTGGGCTAAGCTCCAGGCTGGCCTCTGAGAACTCAGAAAAATCAGGTGTAAATCCACACTTGTAGACTCTTAAAGCCCATGAAAAGCAATGAGTGCCACTAATGAGCTACACATGGGGGAGATGGGAATTCAGCTGGGCCAGCAGATAACTTTGAGCAAACAGGAATGGAAGAAGGAATTGTGAGTATTTTGTGAAGGAGGAATATGAGCTGGGATTCGGGATGGGTGCAACTTGGATCTATCTATACCAGTGTTTCTCAACATCAACACTATTGACATTTTGGATCAGGTAGCTCTCTATATTTTCTAGAATATTCGCTCTTCTAATTCTCAGGGGTCTGTCCTGTACATTGTAAGATTTTTTAGCAGCACTGCAGGCTTCTACTCATGAGGTACTAGTAGGTCCCTATCCTGTTACAACAAACAAAAAAAATATCTCCAAACATTGCCAAATGTCCCCTACAGGAAAAAAAAAAAAAAAAACTCACATGGTTGAGAACCACAGCTATAAAAGAATAGGCAAAAGAATATTCCAGAGAGAGTAAAAAAAAAAGATGAGCAAAGGAGAAGCCTGGGACAGACAGCAGGTCAATCAGTTTGCCTGGAATGAAGGGTATGTAAAGAGAATTATCAAAACAGTGGAAAAGTAGAATAAAAGCTCCACAGTGTGTGTGTGTGTGTGTGTGTGTGTGTGTGTGTGTGTATCCATTTTGTTCCATGGTGGACCCCAAACAGCTAGAATAGAGTCTGGCACATACTTGAAACTCAACAGTGTTTATAGAGGGGGAGAGTCTAGGATCATTTAATAGAAAGTTGAGCACTGGTCTGGGAAGTATTGGTTTCTTCTGTGAGTGACATGGAGACATTTGAATGTTTTGGAGTAGGAGAAAGGGGTGACCTATTCTAGATATCGAGAATCAGACAGTCATATGTCAGAAGACTGAAGAACATGACCCCAAGAAATAGCCAAAAGGCTGTTGCAGGAGTCCAGGCAGGAGATAATAGAGGTTTGGATACAGATAGCATGTGGAGGGAGATGAGGAGAAGCCATCTCTGACAGACTGGGAAATGGGAATGGGGTGGAGAAAGAATGGCAATGCATAAAAGTAGGAAACACAGAATAAAGAGGTAATGTGGGAAATAATTTAATTTTTTGCCTTTAAAGAAATATCATCACTAATCCTTCTCAAATTCTTCCTAAAAGTTGAAGAGAAGGGAATACTTCCAGAATCATTTTATGAGGGCAGCATTATTAAATACTGAAGACAAAGCCACATAGGAAAAGAAAATTACAGACCAATATTCTTTGTGTGCATACATGAAAAATCTTGAAAAAATATCAACAAAATTAAACAGCACATTAAAAGTATCATACACCATAATCAATTAGATTTTATCCAGGGATGCAATGATGGTTCAATATATACAAATCAATAAATGTGATAGATAATCACATAAACAAAATGAAGGATAAAAAAATCATATGATCATTTCAATAGAGGCAAGAAAAAGCATTTGATAAAAATTCAACACCTTTTCATCATAAAAGTTCTCAACAATTTGGTATAGAAGGAATATACACAATAAAGTCCATATATGACAAACCCACAATCAATATCATATATTCAATTGTGTAGAGCTAAAAGCTTTTCCTCTAAGATCAAGAACATGGCAAGAATGTCCACTTTTGTTATTTATATTCAGTACTGTACTAGAAGTCCTAGTGAGAGCAACTAGGTAAGAAAAAGAAATGCAAGAATACCTCAGAAATATTGTGGATTTGGTTCCAGACCATCACAATAAAGTGAATATTGTAATAAGCAAATCAAACGAACTTTTTGCTTTCCCAGTGCTAATAAAAGTTACATACTTTATTGTAGTCTATTTAGTGTATAATATTATTGTGTCTAAAAAACCCATGTATATTCCTTAATTAAAAATACTTTATTGATAAGAAATAATTACTTATCTCTCTCTGAGCTTTCAGGGAGTCATAATCTTTTTGGTGGTAGAGGGTCTTGCCTCCATGTTGATGAGTACTGACTGATCAGGTTGGTGGTTGCTAGAAGCTGGGTGGTTGTGGCAATTTTTTAAAATAAGACAACAATGAAGTTTGCTACATCCAACTGATTCTTCCTTTCATGACTGATTTTATTATAGCATACAACATTGTTTGATAGTATTTTACCCACAGTACAACATCTTTCAGAACTGGAGTCAAGCCTCTCAAATCCTGCCACTGGTTTATCAACTAAGTTTGTGCAATATTCTAAATCCTTTGTTGTCATTTCAAAATCTTCATCGCATCTTCACCAGTAGTAGAGTCTATCTCAAGAAACCACTATCTTTACTCATCCATTAAAAGCAATTCCTCACACATTCAAATTTTATCATGAGATGGCAGCAGTTCAGTCACATCTTCAGGATCCACTTCTGATTCTAGTTCTCTTGCCATTTCTACCACATCTCCAGTTCTTTCCTCCAGGGAAACCTTGAGCTCCTCATAGTCATCCATGAGGGTTGGAATCAACTTCTTCCGTATTCCCATTAACCTTGATATTTTGTATATGTGCTGCCGAAGAGAGCACTAACCTTGATATTTTGACCTCTTCTCCTGAGTCACAAATGTTCTTAAGGTCATCAAGAATGGCAAATTCTTTCCAGGAGGTTTTCAATTTACTTTATCCAGATCCATCAAAAGAATCACTATATATGGCAGCCATAGCTTTATGAAATATATTTCTTAAATAATAAGACTTGAAAGTCAAAACTACTCCTTGATCTGTGGGCTTCAGAATGGATGTTATGTTAGGAGGCATTAAAAAAAAAAATCAATCTCATTGTTCATTTCCATCAGAGTTCTTGCATGACCAGGTGCATTGTCAATGAGTAGGAATACCTTGAAAGGATTTTCTTTTCCTGAGCAGTAGATCTCAAAAGTGGGCTTAAAATATTCAGTAAACCATGTTGTAAATAGATGTGCTGTCATCCAGGCTTTGTTTTTCCATTTATAGAGCATAGGCAAAGTAGACTTAGTGTAATTCTTAAGAGCCATAGAATTTTTGGAACAATAAGTGAGTATTGGCTTCAAATTCAAGTCACCAGCTGTATTAGCCCCTAATGAGAGAGTCAGCCTATCCTTTAAAGCTTTGAATGCAGGCATTGACTATTCCTCTCTATCTCTGAAAGTCCTAGAAGGCATCTTCCTCCAATAGAAGGCTGTTTCATCTCCATTGAAAATTTATTGTTTGATGTAACCACCTTTATTAATTATCTTAGCTACATCTTCTCAATAATTTGCTACAGTTTCTACATCAGCACTTGCTACTTCACCTTGCACTTTGATGTCATGGAGATGGATTCTTGCTTTAAATTTTATGAACCAACCTTTACTAGCTTCACACTTCCCTTCTGAAGCTTCTTCTCCTTTCTCAGCCTGCACAGAATTGAAGAGTTAGGGACTTGGTCAGGATTAGGTTTTGGCTTAAGGGAATGTTGTGGTTGGTTTGATCTTCTATCCAGACCACTAAAACTTTTCCCATATCAGCAATAAAGCTGCTTCCTTTTCTTATCATTCATGTATTCATTGGAGTAGCAATTTTAATTTCCTTCAATAACTTTTCCTTTGCATTCACAACTTGGCTAACTCTTTAGCATAAGAGGCTTAACTTTTGGCCTCTTTTGGCTTTCAACATACATTCCTCACTCAGCTTAATAATTTCTAGCTTTTGATTTATGGTGAGAGACATGTGACCCTTCCCTTCACTTAAACACTTAAGGGCCATTGCAGGGTTATTAATTGTCCTAATTTCAATATTGTTGTGTTTCAGGGACTAGCAAGACCTGAAGAGGGTTAGGTCTGATACCACACCACAGGTCAGTGGATTATCAGAACACGAAAAACCCGCATGGATTAAGTTTGAATTTTTCTAATTGTTGTGTTCCCTGAATCATTACAAATAGTAGGGGTGCCTGGGTGGCTCAGTGGGTTAAAGCCGCTGCCTTCGGCTCAGGTCATGATCCCAGGGTCCTGGGATCGAGCCCCACATCGAGCTCTCTGCTCAGTGGGGAGTCTGCTTCCCCCTCTCTCTGCCTGCCTGTCTGCCTACTTGTGATCTCTCTCTCTCTGTCAAATGAATAAATAAAATCTTTTAAAAAGATAAAAAAGATTAAAAAATTACAGTGTAACATCAAAGATCACTGATCATAGATCATCATAACAAATATAATAATCATGAGAAAAGTTTGAAATATTGTGAGAGTTACCAAAATGTGACATAGAAACAGGAAGTGTGCAAATGCTAAGGAAAATGATGCCAGTAGACTTGCTGGATGCAGGATTACCACAAACCTTTGATTTAAAAAAAAAAAAAAGGCATTATCTATGATGTGCAAGAAAGTAAAGTGAAAGAAAGTATGCCTGTATAAAGCACCTGAATAAGAAAGGCAGAAGGAAAACTTTCTCTGTGGATGACATGATCTTATACATAAGCATATGACAACTGTAGACAACAAAACAAAACTCCAGCCTGTTAGAATCAATAAACAAATTCAGTAAAGCTGCAGGATATAAAGTTAGCATACAAAAATAATTTGTATTTCTATACATTATCAAGGAAATATCTGAAAAATTAAGATATTTACATTTACAATAGCATCAAAAACAATAAAATACTTAGAAATAAATTTAACCAAAACCCATAAGATATTGATGAAAGAAATGGAAGAAAATACAAATAAATAAAAAGATAACTTGTGTCTTGGTTTAGAAGAGTTAATAGTGTTAAATATCCTTATTACCCAATACACATTCAACACAAATTTTCAAAAGGCATCAAAAGTCCAAATGTATTTTCCACAGAAATAGAAAAAACAATCCTAAAATTCATATGGAACAAAGAACATTTTGAATAGCCAAAACAATTTTGAGGAAGAAGAGCAAAGCTGATTTCAAACTATATTACAAAGTCTCAGTAATCAAAACAGTATGGAGCTGATATAAAAAAAAATAGGTATGTATACAAATGGTACAAAATAGATAGCCCAGAAAAAAAAATCCACATATACATGGTAAACTAATCTTTGACAAGGGTACCAAGAACACAGAATGGGGTAAGGATTGTCTTCTGAATAAATGGTGTTGGGACAACTGCAAAGAACTGACGCTGGACCCCTATCTTTTACCACTCATAAAAATTCACTTGAAATGGGTCAAAGGCTTAAATGTAAGACCTGAAGCCATAAAACCTCTAGGAAAACAAAACAAAACAACAACAACAATAAAAACAAAAAACAAGGGAAAGCTCCCTGGCATTGGTCTTTACAATGATTTTTTTTAGACATGACACCAAATGCACAGCCAACAACAGCAAAAATAAATAAATGGGGCTATATCAAATAAAAAAGCTACTGCACATTTGCAAATATGTTCTCCCATTCCATAGGTTGCCTCTTTGTTTTTCTGACTGTTTCCTTTGCTGTGCAGAAGCTTTTGATCTTGATGAAATCCCAAAAGTTCATTTTCGCTTTTGTTTCCTTTGCCTTTGGAGATGTATCTTGAAAGAAGTTTTTGTGGCTGATATCGAAGAGGTCACTGCCTATGTTCTTCTCTAGGATTCTGATGGATTCCTGTCTCACGTTGAGGTCTTTTATCCATTTTGAGTTTATCTTTGTGTATGGTGTAAGAGAATGGTTGAGTTTCATTCTTCTACATGTAGCTGTCCAGTTTTCCCAGCACCATTTATTGAAGAGACTGTCTTTTTTCCACTGTATATTTTTTCCTGCTTTGTCAGAGATTATTTGACCATAGAGTTGAGGGTCCATATCTGGGCTCTCTAATCTGTTCCACTGGTTGATGTTTCTGTTTTTATGCCAGTACCATGCTGTCTTGATGATCACAGCCTTGTAGTAAAGCTTGAAATCAGGTAACGTGATGCCCCCAGTTTTATTTTTGTTTTTCAACATTTCCTTAGGGATTTGGGGTCTCTTCTGATTCCATACAAATTTTAGGATTATTTGCTCCAGCTCTTTGAAAAATGCCAGTGGAATTTTGATTGGAATGGCATTACAAGTAGGCAGTATAGACATTTTAACAATGTTTATTCTTCCAATCCAAGAGCATGGAATGGTCTTCCATCTTTTTGTGTCTTCTTCAATTTCTTTCATGAGTGTTCTGTAGTTCCTTGAGTACAGATCCTTTACCTCTTTGGTTAGGTTTATTCCCAGGTATCTTATGGTTCTTGGTGCTATAGTAAATGGAATCTATTTTCTAATTTCCCTTTCTGTATTTTCATTGTTGGTGTATAAGAAAGCCACTGATTTCTGTACATTGACTTTGTATCCTGCCATGTTGCTGAATTGCTGTATGAGTTCTAGTAGTTTGGGGGTGGAGTCTTTTGGGTTTTCCATATAAAGAATCATGTCATCTGCAAAGAGAAAGTTTGACTTCTTCATTGCAAATTTGGATACCTTTTGTTTCTCTTTGCTGTCTGATTGCTGTTGCTAGGACTTCTAATACAAAACTGATAATCATATCAAAAAATGGGCAGAAGATATGGACAGACACTTCTCCAATGAAGACATACAAATGGCTATCAGACACATGAAAAAATGTTCATCACTAGCCATTAGGGAGATTAAAATTAAAACCACATTGAAATACGACCTTACACCAGTTAGAATGGCCAAAATCAGCAAGACGGTAAACAACATGTGTTGGAGAGGATGTGGAGAAAGGGGAATGAACCCTCTTATGCTGTTGGTGGGAATGCAAGTTGGTGCAGCCACTTTCGAGAACAGTGTGGAGATTCCTCCAGAAATTAAAAATAGAGCTTCCCTATGACCCTGCAATTGCACTCCTGGGTATTTACCCCAAAGATACAGATGTAGTGAAAAGAAGAGCCATCTGTACCCCAATGTTTATAGCAGCAATGGCCACGGTCGCCAAAACTGTGGAAAGAACCAAGATGCCCTTCAACGGACTAATGGATAAGGAAGATGTGGTCCATATATACTATGGAGTAATATGCCGCTATCAGAAAGGATGAATACCCAACTTTTGTAGCAACATGGACGGGACTGGAAGAGATTATGCTGAGTGAAATAAGTCAAGCAGAGAGAGTCAATGATCATAGGGTTTCACTTATTTGTGGAGTATAACAAATAGCATGGAGGACATGAGGAGATGGAGAGGAGAAGGGAGTTGGGGTAAATTGGAAGGGGAGGTGAACCATGAGAGGCTATGGACTCTGAAAAACAATATGAGAATTTTGAAGGGGGAGGATGGGAGGTTGGGGGAACCAGGTGGTGGGTGTTGGGGAGGGCACCTATTGCATGGAGCACTGAGTGTGGTGCAAAAACAATGAATACTGTTACAATAAAAAGAAATTAAAAAAAAAAACAACATACTGCACAGCAAAGAAAACTTAAAAAAAAAAAAGGAAAAGGCAACTTATGGAATAAGAAAATATTGGCAAGCCATATATCTAATAAGGGATTAATATCCAGAATATGGAAAGAACTTATACAAATGACAAAGAAAACTCCAAATAACCCAATGAAAAAAATTGGCAGAGGATCTGAGTAGACATTTCTCCAAAGGTGATGTACAAATGGCCAATAGGTACGTAATCATCAGCGAAATGCAAATCAAGCTACTATGAGATATTACTTCACATCTGTTAGGATGGCTATTATCAAAAAGAGAAAAGATAAGTGTTGTTGAAGATATGGAGAAATGAGAGCCCCTGTACACTGTTGGGGAGAATATAAACTGGTATAGCCATTCTAGAAAATAATATGGAATTTCACCCCAAAATTAAAAGTAGAACTACCATGTGATCGAGCAATCTGACTTCTGGATATATATCTAAAGGAAATAACATCAGTATTTGAAGAGCTATCTGCATTGTGTTCATTGCAACATTACTCATTGTAGCCAAGATAATGGGAACAACTTAACTGTCCATCAATGGATGAATGGATAAAGAAAATGTGGTGTATATATACACAATGGGATTTTATTCAGCCATAAAAAAAGGAAATCCTGCAATATCCAATAACACGGATAATGCTAAATGAAATAGGCCAGACGCAGAAAGACAAGTAGGTATGGTGTCACTTATATGTAGAATTAAAAAAAAATTTTTGAACTGGCAAGTGTGGAGCTATAAAGAAAAGGGACCAAGTCAGACTCTCTCATGGTGGGAACATCTGTCGTAGGTGCAGAGGTTGTTCATCATTCCCCATCCTCATCTGCTTCCACAGTAATAGACCCCACATTTATAGTTAAGTACAGGATTATTTATTATTATATTATTTATTGTTATAAAGACTGTAATGGTTTCACTTACTTGTGGAGCACAAGGAATAACACATTGGACATTAGGAGAAGGAAAGGAAAAGTGAATTGGGGGAAATTGGAGGAGAGATGAACCATGAGAGACCACGGACTCTGAGAAACCAACTGAGGGGGAAGGTGGGAGGGGATGGGTGAGCCTGGTGGTGGGTATTAAGGAGGGCACGTATTACGTGGAGCACTGGGTGTGAAGTGTAAACAATGAATCTTGGAACACTGAAAAAATTAAATTAAATTAAAAAATAAAGACTGTATATTCCAGCTTCCCTTGTCATTAGGTGTTGCCATGAAACTAAGTTTTGCCCAAGAGATTTAAGAATCATTGTCATGTAATTGCTCTCAGGAACCAGTCTTAATAGACATCTGGCACGTCTCTACTGTCTTCTTATTTTTTGTCCCATGTTCTACCTTGCTTCCTAGAATTCTGATGTGAAAGACTGGATGGAGTCATAGCAGCCTCTTGGATCACAAGAATGAGTCCTACACATTAAGGATGGAACAGTAGAAGCTGGTATGGCGCCAGGGCTCTCGATGAATTTGTGGATCCCAGACTTTGACATGAGGGACAGATGAACTTCCATCTTGTTTAATCCATTGTTATTATAGGTATCTGTTTTTGCAGCCAAACTTAACCCCAAATGACCCAGTAAAAGGAACAGCAGATAGGAAAGAACTTGCCAGAGAGTCTGAACAAGCGTAATTCAGTGTTGTGAAAACTAACGAAGTCAGAATTTCAGAGCAGTGACAGACACTGAGGAGGAGGATGAAGCCTGAAGATAAAGATACTGTATTTGACAGCCTAAAGGTCACTGGTAATTTAACATAAACACTGTCCAGGGGTAACTGCAAACAACACCATATGAAAAGCCTCTTCCCAGCATCTGCAAACACTCAGGACCTGCCAGCTGACCTACATCTTGGGAGCTGGAGGATGCCTATGTATTAGAAGAGGAAAATAAATATTTGCAGACTCACCTTATCTGCATAGACTATATCAGCCATCAGGGAATTGGTTAGAGACCATAGTCACTGTGAGAAAAGGTTGTCAAGATAATTAAAGGGGTGTTTCCATCAGTGAAGTTGGAGAATAAATGGACAAGGGTCTTCCCAATTGCACCCCCTTGTCGTTTGACTAATGCCCTCTGCTCCTTCAGATCTCAGCCTACAGCCACTTCCTCAGACACACAGTCCTTGGACCCCCTGTTGAAGCCTCTTACAGCTCCCTAAACTTGTCCTCCATATCTCCCCTTGTTTATCATCTGCCTTCCTCAATGGCATATTAGTCCCATGAGGCTTTGGACCCCGCCTGGTTCATTCATTGCTGTGTCTTCAGGGCCTAGATGATTATCTGGCAAAGAACAGCAGCTCAGTTTAGTGCATGAAGTTTCTCCTTGCAGGGCTTGGTGTTTCCTTGTGCATATTTGTTCTGTTGTGTTTGTTCCTTGCGCATGAGGGAAGACTTTTTGAAATCGCTTCCCCTATTGGCTTCTCATTGTTTTCATCCTGAGAACCAATGAAGAGAGAGAGGAGACTGGAATTCCTAGTTAATGTCTAGCTAGGGTAGGGGAGGATGGCATCTTACTTAATTTCCCATTCCCTCACCAAAGGCACCGGGGAGCCAATTAGTGTACTAAGACTATGTGGTACCCAAGGGTCCCTCAGAAGCTGGAAGAGTGAAGGACGCTCCAGAGGATTCCCCCCAGAGCAACTTCTAGGGTGAAGGCATTCTTAAAAAGTATTCTAGATCAGTGCCTATTAGAACATTACTTCAGCTATAGAGGAAGAATTACATTCCTATTCCTCCCATTCTGGCCTCTCCCTTCCTTTGAGCCTTGTCTCCTCATCCCCTCTGCCCTCAGTGAGAGCCATCACTCTTCCCCAACACATCTTGGGTGCCTCCAGTTCTGTTCCTTGGCTCAGGTGGTTTCCCCTCCTGAATGTCTTTTCTCTCCCCATTCCTGGCCCCCAAATGCTACTTGTTCTCAAGACTCAATATTAAATGCCAGCCTCTCTGGGGAACCTGCCCTGGTCACCCAGTTGAAGCACACATCTTTGTCCCCTGATCTCCAACAACTCCTACTGTTTGATGTTCCTTTGAAAATTGGCACATTCTGTCTTGTGCTGTTAGCCTGATTTTAGGATGGGTACTCAGCTTCCTGAAAGGGTACTACCTTGTACTTCTGCATAGCCCTCGAGTGTAGCCTTGCACAAAGTAGATGTCAGTAAATAGCTATTGGTTGATGATCACAGTGTCCTGTTCCTTAGCTGTGCTCTCTGTTTGCTGATGTGGAAAAGAAAACACACACACACACACACACACACACACACACACACACGACAATAGCAACCCTTGCCTGTCCCTGCTTTCATGGCTTCTCATCTTGGACTGTTGGGCATACTACAAGTTGTAAGAACCTTAATTTATTTTCCTACTCCCCCCCCAAAAAAAAAAAAAAACCCACAACCTGCAGCAGCTAGTAACTCATAAACTATAGTAGATGATTATAAGTAAGATGTATGTAATTGTTTACCAGCAAGCTTTAAATAAACACATAAATTTCAGTGTCTCTTCTTATTGGATTTTCTGACATGTTGGAATTGATCTGAGATCTCATTGAAATGTAAACTACAAACTAGCCTCTGAGGCTCTTAAATCAGAGGTGGGAATAGAGATAATAGAATGGTTAGCACCGTTGAGAAGCCCATCTATTTGGTAGAATGGCTAGCTGGTTATATTTTGTCAGCCAAAAGAATGACAGCTTCATTTGCCCCAGGCTGCAGAGATTGCCTCTAAGCTGTTCCTCCTTGTCTCCTCTCCAAAGGAGAGGTTTTGGCTGAGAACAGTGGGCATAGGCCATGGTAAGAATGGTAACCCTTTCTTGGAATATAGCTAAGATTCTCATTATCAAATTCTTCTTTTGTAACCATTCCTCACAGTGACTGTACTAGACAGGATCCTCCAGAGAAACAGAACTCAAAGAGGAGATTGATGATAGGATTTGGTTCACATGGCTGTGGAGGTAGAGAAGTCCCACCATCTGCTGTTTGCAAGCTGGACAGCTAGGAAAGCCCATGGCCTGACTCAGTCCAAGTCCAAAGTCCTGAGAACTGATGGTGTGACTCTCAGTCCCAGGACAAACTTCTGAGAACCAGGGGACTGCTGCCGTAGGTTCTGATGCCCAAAGGCCCAGAAGCTCCCATGTCCACAGTAGGAGAAGGTGGAAGTCCCATCTCAAGAAGAGAGAGTGAATTCATCCTTCTTTTGCCTTTCCGTTCCATTGGGTCTGCCAATGGATTGGAAGATGCCCGCCAGCACTGGTGAGGGGGATCTCTTTACTCAGTCTGCTAAATTAAATGCTTCCCAAAACACCCTCACAGACACATCCCAAAATACTGTTTTATCAGCTATCTGGGCATCCCTTAGCTCGCCAAGTTGATACATAAAATTAACCATCACAGTGACAGTCCCAATATCCCATTTTAATTGCATTAAAAGGCTCCTTTTAAGCAACTTGACTAAGTCAGAAACACGGTCTCTTATGTAGAGCCCGGCTTATTCAGAGATTAGAGAAACATTTGGTAATGGCAGAGGAAATACAGGCAAAGGGGACTCTAAGGTAGGTCTTGGGACACACTTTACAATGCCGTCAGTGCACTACCTTGTGCTTGCCGTAATGGTTGAGGTAGTGTCCTGAAAGGCAGCTCTCTTCTCTCTGGCTTGCAAGCTTGAACTTGGGCGGGGCAATGCCTCCTCCATGTTTTAAGCTGTTAGGTTTGTTTTGATGGTTATAATGGATTATGGATGGATAGTCTCACACTGTTATTGAAAGCTTTCTTGCTGAAGCAAGCTGAGTCCGAAATTACTGGTGATTCCTAAGGGACAGATATTAGAACCAGTCTAAGTGACAACTTCACAGAACAAATGACCCAGATTAAAAGAAGAGGAGGGGTGCCTGGGCGGCTCAGTGGGTTTAACTTCTGCCATCGACTCGGGTCATGATCTCAGGGTCCTGGGATCGAGAGTCATGTCGGGCTCTCTGCTCGCGGAGAGCCTGCTTCCCCCTTTCTGTCTCTGCCTGCCTCTCTGTCTACTTGTGATCTCCCTCTCTCTGCCAAATAAATAAATAAAATATTTTAAAAAATAGAAGAAGAGGAAATGACTCCCTTCTGACAAGAAGAATGACCTGACACAGAAGTCACCGCATTTCCTGATAGCACATATCCAAACAGACAGTGGAATCATGTTTCACTTTTTTAATCTACACATAGAATAAAAAAAAAAATGTTTCAAAAACACTTGGCTGTCAAAAAGATGATGGGGAATCCTTAGGAGGGAACGCATGGCCCTTTATTTGGAAAAAGTCAGGAGGCTTTGCTTGTTAAAAAAAAAAACAGGTTCTAAGACTGACAGAAAGCTGTTCATAAGGGTTTTTGTCACAGAAAGTCACAAATAGATCTAACAAGTAGAAAAATTTGACATGATTTGGATAGTTGTATCCTCCTCAAATCAATAAGAGATAAATTAAGTCATGATTGATGGTGGTTAGCGGTTTTCTTTTTTTTTAAGTCATACAAGGTGATGTTTTTCATTAAGGTGTACAACATGATGATACATATACGTTATGAAATAATTATCACAATCAAGTTAATTAACACATCCATCACTTTACATAGTTACCATTTTTGGGTGGTGAGAACAGTTATGATCTATTCCCTTAGCAAATGTCAAGAATATGGTACGGTATCATTGACTGCAGTCACCATGTTTTACATTATTAGACCCCAGAAGTTTTCATCTTATAGCTGAAAATGTATACCTTTGACCAACATCTCCCCAGTTCCTCCAACCCTCAGCCCTTGACAACCAGCATTCTACTCTGTTTTTGTGAGTTCAACTCTTTTCTTTTGGATTCCACATGTAATTGATGCCATACAGTGTTTTTCTGTGTCTGGCTTATTTTACTTACAGAGTTAAGGAAGAAAGTCAAGTCTTTCAAGGGTGACAAGTTAGATTAAAATGCAAGGCTTTCCTGCTCTTGAGAACTGGACTTTAAATTTGTTTTGATTGCCTAGGGGTTGGAGTGGGGTTGAGAAACCAGGTACCTGCCCTAACATTTCTAAGTTAAGACTTAAAATATTTCACCTTAAATAAATTCAGGCAGTAGCAAGAAATGTCATTTCTAGTATATTATATTTACATTTGAAAATAAAATGGTTACATTTCTGACTTAAATGTGTCCCATCTCAATGCCATACTTCCTTAATAGCCACCAGCATAGCTGTTCTCTAACAAAGGGTTTTTTCAACATTCCTTTTCCTACTTTTCCTATTTTTATCCCACTCTCCCTTAAGAATTTTATCCCGTTGTAGATTCTTGTGCTTGGAAGTCTTTTATTCTTGACCCTATCATAGTTCCCCATAACAAAAGTATTTACATAAACTGAAATGTTAAAATATTTCCTCTGAACATTAAGCAGGGAACATTCACCCTTTCTCTTGGGTTATACCTAGTGCACCACTGGTTGAACCACACGCAACCCCACATCTTTCTTTGGTTATAAAGAAAGGAGATGGAAAGCTGCTCCACAGCTTCTGAGGAGACTCATTTTAGAAAGGAGTGCTGTGGTGGGTGGGTTACGTGGATTGGTCCTACTTTTCCACTGCCCCATTAATAACATCAAGCAGCTACAACCTCACCGTGGCTCCCTGGTGGGTGGAGTGTGATTTCCACTCATGGGCTTGAGCATGGTTCAGTGACTTGCTTCAGTGGACAAATTTGAGTAGAGGCTTGAAAAGGGCTTGTGCAGTTTTGTTTGGGTTCTAGTGCTTTTGCCATTGCTATGAGAAGGCTATGCTCTGGGTAGTTGTTGCTTTTCACTGGGCTCCGTATATGATGTGGAACTAAGCTGGCCCAGGCAGGACCCATTGCAAAACGAAAATGTGGGCCACCAGGATTCAATCTTTCTTTCTCCTTGCTCATGAACTCAATCCATGGTGGATGGGCAACACCCAAACATGCAGGGATGTACTTAGTACTTGGTTTGGGAGTGAACAAGAAGTCCCTGTCCTTTGCACACCAAATATGCCATGACTCTACCAGTCTAAACAGCCAGTACCTTGCCCTACCTCAAGACACTCCAGAGCACATGTCTGAATGGCCTTCCTTGGGCTCATGTCCAGAATTCCATGGGGACAGAGAGCAACAGTGGTCACTGGGCATGAACAAAGACCTGATGGCTGAGTACCTATCCTGGAGGGATCGGAGATGGGAGAAACACCATGTGTGAATTGAGGTTTGACGTCCCTTGTGCATGTTTCACATGGTCATGTTTCATCGGACTTTACTCACAAAACATGAATGTCTTAGGTCCATCTCAGAGTATTAAAGCCCAAGTGCAAGGTCCTTCTGAGTATAGGCCTCTATCAAATTGCACTGATCACCCAACCTGGAGCCAGCCGGGGCGTGACAAACTGCAGACCTGTGGCCGAAATCAGGGCATCCCACCTGACCCACACTTGCCATGAGTATGAACGATTGCTGTTTTAAGTCACTGTGTATTGGGTGGGGGGCAATTTCTGCAGCATTATTGTGTTATGTTATGTTCTCGGGGAAGTTCAGGTTCTAAAATATGACTCCCTAAAACCTCTCATGCCTATTTGCCTCTTGGCAAGTCTCTGCATGCTCGCATGGATGCCAGTAGTCCATTTTGAAGTCTGCTGGCCTGGAGATCAAAGTTCAGGTGGAGTGGGAAGGAATGTGTGAGGCATCTATAATTGGGGAGGGTTGTGGTCAGCAAGAGGGATCCTGCAGTTGGTGAAGTCAGAGGAAGAGCAAGTCGGGGGATGGCCATGCTGGAGGACAGAGGCTGTGACCTGGAGAGTTATGGGGTGGAAATTGTACAGAGCTGTTAGCTCCATGTGGTCCTAGTGGACCACATGTCATCCACCAAAAGCAATGTCACTGAGTGATGATATACAAGGGTTGTAGTCAGACAGGACACCTGCCTCTGCTAGTCCCGTGAACTTCCCTATGTGACATGGGCATGCCCTTATCTGCTGAGGGCTTTCGTTCCCTTATCTGTACCTGTGCTCCAGTGTCTTTCTGAGAATTCCACACATAATCCATGAAAAGGCTTCAGCACAATACCCAGTACTTTGTAAGAATTCAGTAAATAGTGCACCTGGGTGACTCAGTTATTAAGCATCTGCCTTCGGCTTGGGCCATGATCTCAGGGTCCTGGGATTGAGCTCTGCTGTAGGCTCTCTGCTCAGCAGGAAGCCTGCTTCTCCCTGTCTCACTCCCCCTGCTTGTATTCCCTCTCTCTCTGTCAAATAAATAAATAAAATCTCTAAAAAAAAAAAAAAAAAGAACTCAGTAAATATTCGCCGTTTATTCTTATGCAAGCTGACGGGAGTTAGGTAACATGATCCTCCCTGTGGTTGTTTCCTGTGGCTGTCGCAACAAATGACCACCAAGTGGGTGGCTTGAGACAGGAGAAATGTGGTCTTGCACAGTTCTGGAGGCTGGAGTTCCACAGCTAAGATGTCTTCAGGGCTGTACTTCCTCCAAGTGCTCTAAGGGAGATTCTAATCCTTGCCTCTTCCTCCCTGTGGTGGCTGCAGCATTTCTTCCTTCACTTGGGGCCCCATTGCTCTAACCTCTGCCTCCTTGGTTACATTCACTCCCCCTTTTCCATCTCTCTGTGGCCTTCTAATAATGACCCTTGTCATTAGATTACAGGCCCACCGGGATAACCCAGGATGATCTCCTCTCATGATCCTTGGCTTCATGACTTCTGCAAAGACCCTTTTCCCTAATAAGGTCAGATTCACGGGTTCCAGGGATTAAGACGTGGACATATCTTTTGCAGGGCTCACTATGCAACCCATGGCAATGCCCATGTCTCTAACGAATGTACTGGAAGCACCAGCTGGCAAGAAAAGGCAGGAAGAGGCAGAGGCAGGTGATGTGGGCCTAGAAGAGGAAGGATTTCTTAATAATTAATGAAAAACATGAGGGAGTGGAGAGGTTGGCTCCACTTCCCAGCAATACAGGTATAGATAAGTGACAACTTTAGACATAAGACTTCAATGGAGGCACTGCTCCTAAGAAATGGCAGGCTTCAGCAGGGTCAGAAGGAAGGGGTGTGTGACCTAAAGCATAACCCCAAAATATTGTAGATTCCTGATGGGACACAGTGTATCACACATTCAGAAGATGGACTAGTGCAGGGCAGTGGAAGATATTCAGGCAAACTGAGCGAGAAAATGCCACAGAACTTGTGTTAAGACTGGGAGTCTGGAGAGATGTCTAGGCCAAAGCTGGTAAGCCAACAGCAGGTGCCCCCCACCATCCCTTGCAGAGCCCCCATCTCACTTTCCACTCACCTCACCCCTTGGGCCCTTCACCTTGAGCTCCCCAGACCAAATCTGTTCTTACAAAGCTTTGTGTTACTTTAAGTCCCCATAAACTATGGGGTTGGTCTGCTCTGGTGTCCGCAGAATGAGTGGCTGAACTTCTACTAATTTTAGGTTTTCATCAGGAATATCACTATGCAATCTTATAGTTAGAGGATGGTTTTCTTTTCATAAGAGACACCATATCTGTATCAACGTGGTTAAATATATCTCACTCAGCTCTTCCGCCCTTTATCTCATAGGAAGCTTCGTACTAATGAAAGGTTTCAGATCATCTCTGAAGGGAATGATTGGATTCACAGATCATTGTGCTCCTGGTTGCGCTAAGTTATCCTATACAATTTGCATATGTACAGGCCACCTAGGAATACTCTGCCTCTTCCCTTTTTTTTTGGCTTGATATTTGGAGAGAAGGGAACAATTAAATTATACTAGAAAGGGAGATCTGCAAAGCCTGTGCTTGGTTTGAAGTTCTGAAGAGAAATTATGAAGTTGTGGATAGGTCAAGAAAGTGGGGTGATTTGGTGAAAGAAAAGCAGTGAATAAAATTAATTTTTACCTTTTTGGGGTTTGAGAATACTGTTGACTTCTTTGAGGATCTGATGAAAACTGTGGATTCTTTCCTTAGCTTCACATAAGCATAGACATATAAAACCCCACATGGAGCCTTGCGAAGAACTCAGTCACCCCAAAGCCCACTCACCACCTCGTAGTGATGATCTCAGGGGACCAGTTAAGGCCTTCTGGAGCCTAATAGGCTCAGAGACTGATAGAAACACTAGCTCTACTGGAACTGATGGTTGAGATGGGAGAAGAGAAGCAGAGGTTGGAAAGCTAGGTTGAGAGGCTCAACGGGCAAGATTCAGGGAACATAACTGCATTCTGGAGTTGGCGTATTAAATATTTGGGGCAGGATGTACACCAAAGATCAGGGATCCCAGGTGGTAGGCCAATCACCTTCTTGGCTTTAATGGCCTCATCTGTAAAATGGGAATATTCTCAGGGTCAGCATGAGAACAAAATGAAATAACTTAGTGCAGGTGTTTTGTAAACCTTTTGGGTTACAAAGCATCAAATGGAGGTTCAGGAAGATTAACCAGGTGGTGACCTATTAGATATATGCCCTCAAAGCCCTCAACTGGGGAGTCAGAAACATGTAATGTGGCTTCAGATTATTAGTCAGGGCAAGGGAATGAGAACATTCATAGACATATTACAAAGTAAGCCAGGTGGAATGAACCGAACATTTTTTAAACAAGGGGTAATATGCCAGAGAGATTATTACTTTTTAGTATGAATGGAAAGGTCTTGAGTGAGATCAGGAGGAAGATAAGAAATGTTAATCCTGAAAGCCCCTGAATTTTTCCAGAGGTCCTTCTTCCAAAACCAGATGGTACATGAATTAGATTTTCTGTGAATTACAGAATATTAAATTTTATAACCAGACTAAATTGATGTCTTATGCCTGGAACCAATGCACTATTGAATCTATTGGGAACAGCTTAGATTATCTTAACTATTGATTCATGGAAAAGGTTTTGGCAAAAGGTCTCAGACAAGGAATCAAGCCAGAAACAGCATTTGTCATACCAGATGGGTTGACTCACCCTTTGGACTGAAAAATTCACCTGTCTTTTTGTGAATACTGCCTATTGGTCTATTAAATGGAGCTGAGACATTTGTTAGATCATATATCAGTAGAAAAGTCTTGATTAGCCAATGTATATGAGCTTCTGGGATGCTTCAGTTTGGTGCTAAATGTTAACCTTAAAGCTGGTCTTTTAGAGAAACTTAATAAAAACCCATTTGGACATCCAAAGATCAGCTATTTGGAAGAAAGGATGGGAAATTGGCCCATG
Source organism: Mustela nigripes (assembly GCF_022355385.1). NCBI lineage: Eukaryota > Metazoa > Chordata > Mammalia > Carnivora > Mustelidae > Mustela > Mustela nigripes. The sequence goes on from NC_081561.1 coordinate 4,525,625, forward strand.
GCCACTTAGGGCAAAAGAAGTTATATTAAAGGTTGAGACTCGACTACATGCAAGAGACAAGTGAGGTCATCTACTTTACAGCATAGTAAATAAGATATTGTCCCTGGTTTGGGGGCCACAGTGAGACCTTAGTATCTTAAAAAGTTATTCGGATTCAAAGTTGTGAAGATTACTCTTCCTTCAACTTTCCCCTGGCAGTCTTACGTTCCTCATTTAAAGTTTGACCAAAATGTCACCTACCTGAGTGGCTCCCTTACCTTCCCCACCCCTGTCCTGCTCCCTGGACATGGGGTCAAATTACCCTATTCCTTACTTCCTTGTTTCCGTATTGGGTTACTTGTTTCGGGTCTTCCTCCTTCCCACAAAGAAACTTGTTTGTCTTGCTCACTGCAGTATTTTCAGCCCCTATTTGTCAAATCGATGATTTTGTGGAGCTTTTAAAACCTTGAAACGAACCCTGATTTGTTTACCATTTCTTAGAGCTCCTTTTATATTACTTATTCTGACCAGTCTTTCAGAGTCTACACCTATAAGATAGCTCCCTGTTTCTGTTGTTGCTATCCTAAATTCAGAATTTCCTTACATGTGGACCACTGCAATGATCCCTGAAGCATTCTGCCTGCCTCTGGTCTCTCCATTTACCCCAGGGCATTCTGTAACCCTGTGCTGGATCAATTTTCAATTTCTCATTCAAAAAAAAACAAATCATCAGTCTAACTTTCAAGTACCCTCAAATCTGTATCTGTGTCCCATCTTCTTTTTGTCCCCTTTGACTCAGTTAAGTCAAACTACTCCTCCCTTTCCACACACAGCCTGCATTTTCCCATCTCCAAATCTCTGCTCAACTGGTTCTCCTTACTTTCTCAAATGTTAGCCAACTTTAAGACCCAACTCAAATATTCCGTCCTCCAAGGAGTTTTCCCAGATTTCACTAAACTAAAAGGAACCCCTGCTTCTTTCGACGTTTCTAACACTGTACTTGTTCCTCTGTTAAAGTATCCAACACTTTGTATAAATGTCTAGCCTCTTCCACTAGACGGCGAAGTAGCTGGGGGTGGGGTTACATTTTATCTCCAGCGCACTGAAGCAAAGAGCCTCCCACATAGGAGACACTCAACCAAAGTTGCAGAACGCGGGACCATGTCTGCATTCTTGTTTGGGTTCAGTTTTATTTTAAGCACAGGAAAATGCAAAACATCCTGGAATATATTACTCACGATTATTGCCAAGGGAAAGAAATCTGTCTCCTGTTTGAAGAACTGCCTGGCGATAGATTGTGGCAATCACACAGAACTTTGCAATTTGCAAAGGGCTCCACTTCATTTGATCCCACAAGCTTGTGCGGTAAGTCGGTGTGTGTTACAGGTGTCTCCAGTTCAGGGCTAAGGAACCTGAGACTTGCGCAGGAGAAATCACCTGAGGTGCAGTAGCTAGTACGTGGTGAGGCTGGTACTCAGGTCTTGTGATTTCTCGCCTTTGTCCTCTGCCCTCTTCCAGCCCTCCTCACGAGGTGAGTGAAGACTCTGATAAATTCTTATTGCATTTTAGAGAGATGGCTCCAGAAACTCCAGTATTTCCAGATGAGCATTCATCCTGGGAGAGAAAGATGGAAGGCAAATGAGCTAAGCTTTCAATTCTAGACCTTGAAATAAAGAAAAATTTAACAGGTGGTAGAGTTTGAATAGACAGTGATTGAGACTTTTTATTGCTATTTTATCTTTTTTAAAGATTTATCTGTATGGTGACTAACATAGCATAATAAAAAATTATTTTAGAAAGATTTATTTATTTATTTTAGAGAGAGAAAGCATGAGCAAGAGGGGCAGAGGGAGAGAGAGAATCTCAAGCAGATTCCCTGCTGAGTGTGTAGTCCCACGTGGGGTTCGATCATGACCTGAGCCGGAACCAGAAGTCAGAGGCTTAACTGAGCATCACCCAGGGGTCTCGAGACATTTTATATATTAAAAGGAAAGGAAACGTACCTGTGAACTATAGGCTGGTCAGTGTAGGCATCTTTGTGCCTGAGTCTTGTGCCTGCTAGAATATTGAAGGCAGCAAGAGCTAAGAGAAAGGGTTCAGGCATCAGACCTACAGAAGTGGGGGCTCAAGCCCCAGCCTTGCTACTTCTGGCTGGCTTTGAGAAAATGACTCTCTGAGCCTATCTTTCCTTATCTGTAAATGAAATAGTCGTCACAGTCACATCTCAGTGCTATCATCTTATTCAGTTCTCCCTAGACTCTGAGAAGTAGTTATTTTATTTGTTTATTATTTTCCACTCCTTTCTCCTAGAGAAGGAAATGGGTCAGAGAATTAAACACCAGAGCAAGAGATTGCCAAGAAGATGAACCCACTCACTCACGATCCCACGTGCCCGCTTCCATCTGCAGAACCCGGATGGGAAGACCCATCCCAGCAGGGTTCATGTGAAGGTTAGATAAGAAAATGTGTTTGAAGTGTCAAGATGATGTTAATTAGATCCCTTCTCGTTTTTTTAAAACAAATGTTTGTGAACAAATATCCGCAGGTATCTGTATTTCTTTAAATCATGTTTGAATTATAACCCCTTTGTTTAATGATAACGATTAGTCAGTCAAGTTCATGTTTATACTCAGTTCTGTTTTGCTTTTTCTCCATTCCCGGGGAAAGCTCACCATCAGAACCTGAGGCAGAGCCAAGCCCAGCCCTCCACCGGCGGCAGCAGAGCACACAGGCTGGGAAAGGCGTGGTGAGGGAGCCTGGAAGAGCCTTTGAAGTCCTGCTTTTGCAGAAACAAACCTATAAATGATGGCGTATATCATAAGCACAGTAATGAATTGCCTTAAAACTGGTGTCTGCTTCACTTTAGTGTTTTTTTTTTTTTAATGGCAGCATTTTTCTTTTTCTTTTTTAAAAGATTTAATTTTAATTTCAGTTAGTTAGCTTCAGGAGTATAATAGAGTGATTCAACACGGCTATACATAGGCCGCATGTTAATGTTTAATGTGGAGTTACAGATGTTGATCAAGGGGAAAAAAAAAAAAACCTGGGAAGAAAATATGGTACAAGAATTGTTGTTGAGTCTAGAAAGGCTCCAACTCTATTTTGCATTAACATTTTCATCAGACTTTCTTACCCTCCCTACTGATGAGCCTAGCATCCATGCACTAGAGAACATTCCAGAAGGGAGAGGAATGTTGGGACCTGGAAGAGGGCATAATGACAAGCTGGATGAGACTCGGTCCTGATTCTGAACCTTTGGTCCAACTTACCAGCTATGTGAGCTTTAGCCGATGCCCGAACACTCTTGCAACCCTGTGCCAGAGGTCGCCTATGGTTCCTCAAATCATTTCCTTTTCTCTGGGCACACAGGGGAAACAAGCAGTGGCCCCGGGATGGATTCTGGCCAATGAGATGTACATAGTACCTCCAAGGCTGCTAAAATTCTTCTGTTTTGTCACCTGGAATTTCTCCCTCAAATAATTATTTTTTCCAATGAGAAAAATATGACATATTTACTGTAGAAAATTTGAAAAGAAAATTTAGAGTGGAAATATCTGCCTGCTAAAATGATCACTATTAATATCATGGAATATTTCTTGGAATATTTCTTAAGTATATTTTTACCAGAGTTGAGATATAATGCCCATTCGATTCTGCATCCACTGTATTTTGTGCTTGCCATGATCATAAGCATTTCCCTATGTTGCTAAACATTAATTATTAGACACTACTTTCCAGAGTTCCATAATATTCCATTGTAAAGCTGTACCATCATTTTCCTAACCAATTCCTTATCGTCAGGTAGCTAGATCATTCCAGTTTTTCAGAGTTATACAACATGCTGTAATGGCCGTATCTGTGAACCTTGGATCGTTTCCTTTGCAGCCTGAATTCCGTGAGGTCATTGAGGCTTTAGACTTGGGTAATACATGACAAAACATTAAATGTGTTAGGAACACCCTGATTTCTGGAATGTAGCAGTGTAGAAAGGTGAAGTGTGGGAACTGGGCTGTCAGAGGCCCTGGGGACGGTGGCTGAGATTCTTGAAAGAGACTGGAGGGAAATTCTTTTCTGCACCAGCTCTAGGGGGAGACGCTCAGCTGTCTGAGCATGAACGACAATGGAGGATCCTCTCTCCAGGTTTTTTTTTAGGATCAGGCAAGCTCTTTTTGCGGGGAGACTCTAGGCTCATATTTCATGAACTTGTGGCTACACAGTCACACCATACTTTCTTTAGCATTATTCCTTTTTGCTCATCTATTTTTTTGACCCACACCTGAGGTATTTTTTTTTAATTGAGCTGTAATTAACATGCCATAACATTCACTCTTTTAAAGTGCATAATTCAGTGGTTTCACCATAATCACAAGGTTGTGCAACCGTCACCATTATCTCACGCCAGAACATTTTCATCACCCCAAAAAGAAATGCATACTCATCAACACTCCTTCTCTCCTTGTCCAAACCCTTAGCTCCTAGCAACACTAATTTATTTTCCTATCTCTATGGATTTGTCTATTCTAACTTCGTAGATGTTGGGGAATCTGTAATATGTGGCCTTTATGTCTGGCTTCTTTCACTTAGCACAGTGCTGTCAAGGATCATCCACGTTGTAGCACGGATCAATACTTCAATTTTTAAGGCTAAATAACATTTCACTGTATGGACATATTATTTCCGTTTATCCACTCAACAGGTGACAGACACGTGGGCTTTTTCCATTTTTGGGCTGTTATGAATAATGCTGCTATGAACACTTAATTCTCTTCTTCTTTCTTTCTTAGAGAGAGTGTGTGCATACATGCGAGCCAGGGGGCCTGGGCAGCAGGGAGAGGAAGAGAGAATTTTAAGCAAGCTCCACACCCAGCATGGAGCCCCACAGAGAGCTCAATCTCACCACCCTGAGATTATGACCTGGGCTGAAGTCAAGAGTCAGATGCTTCACTGACTCAGCCACCCAGATGCCCCATGAACATTTAATTCTAACTTAACTTGTTACAAGTTACTGTGTAGGTTCTTAGTTCCAGTTCTCTTGGGTGTATACCTAGGACGGGAACTCCCGTTTAACTCCATGTTTACCTTATTTAAGAACTGCTGAACTGTTTTCCAGAAGGGAAACACATTTTTCATGTCCTCCAGCAAAGTATAAGGGTTCCGATGTCTCCACATTTCCCCCCAACACTTGCTCTTTGTCCATCTATCTTACTATAGGCCTTGCTAGTAGGTGTGACGGGAGATCTCATTCAGGTTTGGTTTGCATTTTTTAAATGATTAGTGATGATAAACATTTCTTCACATTTTTATTGGGTATTTGTACGTCTTCTTTAAATAAATGTGTGTCCAAATCCTTTGCCCATTTTTAAATCTGTTTATCTTTTTGTTGTAGAGTTGTAAGAGGTTTTTTTTTTAATATATTCTGGATATAGAGTCTTATCATATATAAGATTTTCAAATACATACTTTTCATTTTGTGGGTTGTCTTTTCACTTTCTTGGTGGTGTTCTTTAAAACACAAATGTTTTTATTTTTGATGAGGTTTTACTTATCTGTTGTTTCTTTCTTTGTACTTTGGTGTCATGACGAACTCAAGGTCATAAAGATTTACTCCTCTTTTCTTCTAAGAGTTTCATAGTTTTAGCACTTGCATTTGTCTTTGATTCATATTACTTTTGTATATGGTGCAAGGTACAGATCCAAATTCATCTATCTTTCTTCCTTTCTTCTTCTTCTTCTTTCTTTCTTTCCTTTCTCCTTCCTTCCTTCCTTCCTTTCTACATGTGGATATGCAGTTACCCAACACCATTTGTTGAAAAACTATTCTTTTCCTAGTGGATTATCTTGGCACCCTTATTGAAAATCAATTATCTATAAATATATGAATTTATTTTTGGGTTCTCGATATATGTTTATCCTTATACCAGTACCACTCTGTCTTATGATTCGGGTAGGTTTATCATAGGTTTTGAAATTGGGAAGCCTGTGTTTTCCAACTTTGATTTTTTTTTCAAAATTGTTTTAGCTACTTTGGGTCCCTTACATTTCTATATGAATTAAGATCAATTTATGTAGAAAAGGCAGTTGAGATTTTGACAGGGATTGTGTTGACTTTGTAAGCCAATCTGGGGAGTATTGCCATTTTAACATTATTTAGTCTTCTCCAGTGTTATTCTTAAAAAACAAAACAAACCACAAACATCAACAGTTACTTAACTCACATAACCACAATTATTGTTTTTCTGTTATGTGGATAGCTCCTTTTTCTTCCGACTTCTTTTAAAAATGGAATGCTGTGCCTTGTAACTAAATTATTTTCTTTTACCAGACAAGCTCAACAGTGTATATTTCTATATTAGACAGTAATGATTCTTTGTAGTGAATTATTGGGAGTAAATACTGTATGAATTTCACTAAAAGGTAGAAATCAAGGCAAAAAGACATTCAAATGATTGACCAATTTGCCACAAAAGAATAGGTGATGAAAAGGAAAGGTTGGGGTTCGCAGAGTACGACGCTCTTCCAGAGTATTAGCAAGAGCTGATTCTGAATCCCATCAGCTCTCCATTCCTCTCCTTTGCACACCATTGTTTGCTGTCCAGGTTTTGAAAAGTACTTAATTTCTTCAAAAGTGGTGCGATCCAGGTATTCAGATGATTCGTGGACTTGTGTCTTTAAGGTAGGTCACATATGCTTTTTTGAAAAGATTTTATTTTTAAGTAATCTCTACACCCCACCTGAGCCTCAAACCCAAAACCTGAGACCAAGAGTCCCACGCTCCACTGATGGAGCCAGCCAGGAGCCCCAAAGTCACACTTACTATTAATGACAAATTATAGTTAGTTGCCTGAGCACCCCCAGGTCTGGCTGCCAAAAACGAACCCCTCCACAGTGTCTGGAACTTGTCACTATGAGTCCCTAGAGGGTGCCTCACAGGTGCAGAGACAGTCTGTCAGCCACAACTACGTCGTCGCATCTGTCCCCTGTTGCATCTCTGCACTTGGTCCCCACCCCCACCCTGCCTTTTGTCTCCAGGAGTCACTCATGATTGCATTGCCAAAACCATGCAAGAGTGCTATTTGAAGACTCATTTAAATCTCCCTAGAGGGGCAAAGATTGGGCACCAGGGTAAAAACCATCTCTGTATAGACAAAGAGAATGGTCTTCTCGACCCTAAATGTAGCGAGCAACTCTGCCCAGTCCTGAGTCTGAGTCATTCTTGAAAAATCCAAAAAAATCTCATGCCCTTTTATCCCTAACCATACTACAGCTGTACTGAGACACCTACAGGAGGAAAAGGCAGCATCGCATCTACATTGTTTTCTTTCTCTTGGTTCCATCTCACCTCAGCCTTCTCCTTCCTCCTGGTGGCCAAACAGAAGCTGAACTAGTATAAGAAAATGAGCTCAACGAGATGTCTGCTCTCTGGGACAAACATGACTTTCTTTGGGTTGAAAATGATGCCTACGCCCAAGAAGACTTATGAGGATTAACTGAAGTAATAATGTAAAGAAAAATACATGAAAACAATACAAAAAAAAGTAATACCCCCCCCCCCCCCCCACCAAAAAAGTCCCTGGCACAAACAAGACATTTTCTCTTGGGTTTTATTTTTTTCCCCCTTTTTAATAGAGGTGGAGAAGGGGCAGAGAGAGAGGGAGAATCTCATGCAGATTCCCTGATGAGCCCAGATCCTGACTCAGGGCTCAATCTTACAACCCTGAGATCATGACCTGAGCCAAAATCAAGTGTCAGATGCTTAAACAACTGAGCCACCGAGAGCACTCTCTCCTGGGTTTTAAAATACCAAAAGTGAATCATTGAACACTGTATCAAAGACTAATTATGTATTATACAGTGGCTAACTGAACAGAATTTTAAAAAATTAAAACAAATAAAAATAGAATATCAAAAGTGACAAGGTTTCTTTTCTGGTTAAAGGCACCTTTTCCAAATATTTCCCACTGCCCCTAGGGAAATTTCCCCAGGGCCTGTGAGTCCAGAAAAGACTGCTGAGTTGGCCCCCTCCTTCTGATGGACTTACATGTCTCCACCCAGTCCAGAGCACAGTTCAAACTTAGAATTTCTTCCTTCTCTGCTCACTTTCCAGGCACTTGGGGATGACGGACTGCCTGTCTGTGGTTTGGCCCACTGGTGCCAGAACATGGGGGCATGGTGCCTCTTCTGAGTTTTTGCCCAGGGCAGGAAGGGACGGAGGGTGTCCCAGGCCACCCTCCTGCCCACAAGGCCAGGGCATTTCAGTACAGTCACTGCCCTTGGCTTCCACAAAAATAGAAGCTTGTTTCATCCACCCTGTGCAAGGTCCCTTCCGTGACTCCTCCTCCCCAGAAATCCCCACTGGCTTTTAGGAAGCTGGTCCTCCTCCTCTACCCGCTGGGCCCTGTCCCTGCCACTTTCCAGAACCGCTTCCAAGGGGAGCACTGGTCAGCCACTGCATTCCTTTTCCTTTTGCCCCGATTTCAGCACAGGTGCTGCATCCAGGCACCCTGACAAAGCTGCCCTTTCTCCAATCTGGCCAGACGCGGCTCTGTGTAATTGTGCTCTGCCATCCACCTGCTCCCCCGCGGCTGTCCCCGACCCCACAGCAGGTGCGGCCCATTGTAAAACCTCCCAGGCTGAGTGAGGAATCAGAAATGCCAAACTGGGTTACATAAGTGGGTTAGGCAGGTGGCGGGCGAGGTACATTCTATAAGGAAGTTGTGAGTCAGGAGCCTGGCAACGTGAATTCTCAGTTCTCAGTTTGGTTTCATTTCAACAAGCAGTTACTGAATGTCTGGTGTGTTCGCAGAAGTGTGAGAGATGATTCTAGATGTTGGAATACAGAAGTAGAAGGAGGGCTCCGTGAACCAGGCCCTGAGGACACAAATATAAGACACAGCCTCCAACTCAGATAGTCCCCAGTCCACGGGGGAGTCAGACACAGGAAGCATTATATACACCACATGGTGACCAGGTGGTAGTAACAATGCATGCAAGGTACAGAAGGAAAAGGGAGTGACTCTTTCTGGAGAGTCTTCAGGGACTCAGAGGCGATATTTAAGCTGGGTTTTGAAAAATGAATACAAGTCGGCCAGGTGCATAAGAGCATAGAAGAATATCCTGTTAGAGGAAACAGGGTCTTTGAACTTCTGGAGGGTAAACTAGAGGGGGATGTGCACCAGGAAGGAACCCAAGGGGGAACTTGGTGCCCCCTGTAATCTCTCTCAGCCCCCTTCAGGTCCATTTGTAAAGCAACCTGAGCAAAAATGGTGAGCGTGGTCTGTGGACTCCACTTCAAGACAAGTCCGTATCCGTATCCTCCCCTTTCAATTCTGTATATTAACTTGAGTTGCCCCTGGGGGGTGTGAGGCCTCAGGTGCAGAGAAAGTGAGGAATAGATGACTGGGACAGACACAAGAATAGATAAGACCGTAGAAGACATCGGATGCCACGTGAAGGGGTTTACATATCATCCAGAGCGTTCGAGCTTGCAAACTAGTGGCCATGCGATATATATATATATATATATTTTAAATCCTAAGGACCTGTTTTGTTTAGCTCTTACAAAGTTTTACAAGTCAGTACCCTCCTGACATCCCTTGGAAGAGCTGGATCTGACATCCCTGGATTCTTGGTCTTGCAGGAGCGGGCCCGTGTCATACCTGCCTTCTCTAAACCAGGTGGGGGGCTCTCTGTTTGCCCCAGTCCTTTCCAATTCCTCAGGCTTCCACGCAACCTTCTGGGCTCTGTGAGCATTTCAGTATGCCACCTGGAGGCAACGGAGAGCCACTAGTTTTAAGTAGGTGAGTCCAATGGTAGGATCTGGATTGATAAGATTGGTGGGTGACTGGATTTGAGAGAACACTAGAAGCAGGAAGACCTGTCAGTCAGCATTAGGGAGGAGGGGACAGATTCAAGTAAGGAACCGCGCCCCTCAAGGGCCCAGGTGCCGATGTACACACACACTCTCTAAATATGGCAAAATAGCTCCTGCTTTCTCAATACTTTGGGGTTCTTGGATTTCTTACAACTTCTTTACCCTCTATAGATTTATGTTCAATTTAAAGATGATTTCTTTTGACAGAGGAGGGAAGTACAAATATTGTTTTTTCTGGGGCTCGCTGCTCCTCGCTGTCCCCTCCTCTCCCCTCAGATATGGAGCTGGGTTGTGGCCAAAAGAGAACATCAAATCCTGCATCATTGATTTTTCTGACCTCAGAGGGCCCTTTGCAGAATGAAGCCTCATACTTTTCAAGCTTCTCCAGTGTTTATCCCCCAGAGAAATGCGTCTTATTTTTCCCATATCCAGCAAACACCTATTAATTAACTGGAAGGGGAAAAAGAAGAGAATTGTAGGGGAAGGATGGTGGGGGAGTAAAAGAGTAGGTCCTCTCACTGACCCCAGGGCAGGATGTAATCCACTTCAAATCTCTTTCCAAATTACAACAATGGCTCGTAGAGGAGGGGAAGAAGAGAAACCATAAATTCCATTCTTACCTCCAACATCTGCTCCCTCTCCAGTGTTGTGTGACCCTCCTAGAGTGGCTCTTGGTCTCCATTTCTGCAGCAGGATGAAAGAAAGATTGTGCAAAGCCAGTCAAGTGCCAAGCAATTGAAAAACAAATGGTATTATTCATCTGGAAATTGATCTAGCCAGTCTTTGTCTCGGCTGCTAGAGCTAATTTCATTCACAGGTGTCATGTCATTTACTGATTTAACCATCCCTTTCTGTGCCATTTCTCAGCATTGCTCTTTTAAGTAAAATAACATTCCTGTGTTTGTGTCTTGATTACACATGTCACTGGAGAAAGAAATGAAGGTTTAAAATTTCCTGCTAGGTGTTCGTTCTTCCTGGCTCGGATCAGGCATGGTTACTGGCTATTGGGTTGCATGCACCAGCTGTGGTGTGGTGAGTCGGGGGCAGGGACTAGAACAGAGGCTCCCTTGTTCATTCAACAAACATTCTGTCCTAGGGGGGTTCTCAAGGAAGCAGAGACCAAGTCAAGGACTTGAAAACAAGTCCTTTACTGGAGAACCAAAGAAAATACCAGCTGTGAGGTGAGGAAATAAGACAGAGAAAGAAGATAGCCAATCAATGGTGCAATGTTGGGTCAGCTGGGAAACTTTGGGATCTGGTGTAGAACACATGCCTCAGAGTTATCCCACCCAAGAGTCGAGGGCACTGGGATATTTGTATACCAACTCCCATTAATCATTGATTGAGGACTGCTCCCAGGAAGCATGAATTCCCTAGAATTTTGGCCCTGCTTCTGGAGTGGCCAAAGCAGGTTTTGGTGGCCAGAGAAAGTGCTCAGCCAAAGGAGTGCAAATACTGGCAGCTAGAATTGGGACCATCCTGGGCTAAAATGATAAGGACAAGAGGCTGTGGGTGGGGCAATGACAGCATCTGCTCCATTTTGTTTGAAGACTTGCTGTGTGTCATGCACTATCATATAATGGTTACTGAGATGGATTTTGTCTCTGTCTTCTCAGAGTGTACAGCTTAGTGGAGGAGACAAACAAGTAACCAGTCAGTACCCAAAAGATGGGACATTTTGAGATGGTAAAAAAGAGAAGTGTGTCAGAGAAGGCCTCCTGGAGAAGGTGTCATCTAAGCTAGATGAGGATTAGAACTAGAAATAGTCTCATTTGGGAGGATTAGCATGTGCAAAGGTCCTAAGGAGAGTGAGTTTATAGCAAGCTTTGAGAAACCACAGAAATTTGATGTGGACTGAGTTCAAGGTGAAGATTCTAGAGGGGGAGCACATGATGGAAAACTTGGAAAATTGTTTGGACAGTTCCACGAGCCAGTTTCTTCCTAAGACCAAATCTACTTCCAATGACTATTTCAAGTCCTCAAGTGGTTATCCCTAGAATCTTCTTCTCTATTTTAATCTTGCATGCAACCATTTATTTTATGCATATTCTAACAGAACAGAATCTTTTAAACACTTTAAATAGAAAACCTAACAAAGGTTTGTTTGATCTTGTTACAGATTAAATTAACATATAATTGGCAAATTATTCCTATCCTTAGATTCAGTGGCTGATTCAAGTAGTATTTCTAAAGATCTCTGGCCCTTAAGAGACTTAAACTATGTAATGGAGTGTGACATATTGTATTTCTGAAAGATGGTCACAATGATATCTCCTAACCCACACTCTTTATAATATGATTTGAAACTTCTCCCAATGAGTGATGGGCCCTCTGTTTCTTCCTCTTTTTTTTTTTTTTTTTTTTTTAAAGATTTTTATTTATTTATTTGATAGACAGAGAGAGATCACAAGTAGGCAGAGAGGCAGGCAGAGAGAGAGGGGGAAAGCAGGCTCCCCGCTGAGCAGAGAGCCCGATGCGGGACTCGATCCCAGGACCCTGAGATCATGACCTGAGCTGAAGGCAGAGGCTTAAACCACTGAGCCACCCAGGCGCCCTGTTTCTTCCTCTTGAATTTGAATGGGCTTGTGACTACTTTGGCAGTGATACTATGTGACTTTTGAGGCTAGTTCTTAAAAGGTAAGCCCCACCTTGGTTTTCTAGGGATAATTGTCTTTGGAGCCCAGAGCCCCCATGTAAGAGGTCAAAGGCCTCCATGCTGTGAGGTCACAGGAAGAGGTTGGGTTTGGTAGTTCTGGTCCATAGTCCCAGTTGCAGTTCCACTTGAGGCTCAGCTGCCAGATATATGAGTGAAGACACCTCCAGATGACTTCTGCCCCCAAGCATGAGTGACTCCCAGGCTTTGAACTCTCCTAGAAAGAAAAGCTTCATGCCTTGCTTAGAGGACATCAGAATATACTCAGTATGATCTGAGGCAGTGGGACAACCTTTCCTCTATTTCAAAGGGGGAACCCAGGGCAGAATGTGGGAGGAAGCCTCACCATGGAATACAAATAGAAGACAAAGAGGAGCCAAGGAGAAACCAGGCCACTGGTGACATCATTTGATTTGCTACATAAACCCTTGCTGGGAACTAGACCTAGCTCTAGACTTCTCAAAGCCCTTGATTATGTGAACTAGTTTTAACTGGATTTTCTGTGGTTTGCAACAAAAATTGTCCTAACTGATAGCCAGGGATAGGATTTGTTATCTGTCAAGGAGATAAAGCATTTCAGGCAAAGGGAAGGGGAATCATTTTCCAAGTGTGTATCATGGTGGGCCAGTACCTGTTGTATAAGAAGGGAGAAAATTTCTCAAGCCAAAATCATGCTTTTGCCATAATGTTTCCCAAAGTTATGTTTTTTCCCCCCTTTACTTGGTGGATAATGTGTATAAGTCCCCTGCATGATAGGCACTGTGTTGTGTGTTGGGGAATAAGACATCAAATAAGAGAGTGGTGGACTCTGCCTTTGAGGAAGTTGCATTCCAGCTGGAAATACAGACGTTATGATGGTTAGAAATAGGATGGTCAGATTGCAGGAGGAATGGAAGGTGCTCTAGAAGGTGTAATGGAACCTCACCTCGTTGAGAGGAGGGGTGAAGACAAGGCTCCCTGAGAAAATGACATTCAAGCAGGGCCTAAAAGATGAGTTAAGATTTAGTTAGTAGGGGGTTGGAGGAATATTTGAGGTAGAAAGAATAGCATATATTTGGCTATAGGACTTCTAAAGGCTTTGAAAGTATAAATGTGCATTGTGAACCCCAAGAGGGGATGAGGTATGCAACATCCCCCAGGATTGTTGACATGGGGCTATGATTTATTTGAAGAGCATCTCATAGGACTTAGAAAACAGGTGTGGTGTCAAGAATGAACAGAAGTGGGGCACTTGGGTGGCTCAGTGGGTTAAGCCACTGCCTTTGGCTCGGGTCGTGATCTCAGGGTCCTGGGATCGAGTCCCGCATCGGGCTCTCTGCTCAGCAGGGGGCCTGCTTCCCTTCCTCTGTCTCTGCCTGCCTCTCTGCCTACTTGTGATCTCTCTCTGTCTGTCGGAGGCAGGCCCCTGGCCAGGGCGGCCTCCACCATTAAAAGATGGCGCCTGGCTAGTTGCCAGGTTAGGATTGCCTCGTGAGACTAAGCGGAATGCCCAAAGAGGAAGTAAACAGCATTGGTTGCTAGCGAAGTTGTTCGTTTAGGTGGGCAGCCTGATTCGCTCCCTCCTGTACCCTGCTCGCTGACTGGTCATGTAAGTGTATATAAGTGTGTAGACTTGAGGAAATAAAGAGAGAGAAGAGAGAGAAGATGCATCCGAACCAGGGTTCTTGTCGTCCTTGTGGGCCGAGGGCGATATCTGTCAAAAAAAAAAAAAAAAAAAAAGAATGAACAGAAGTGTTCTGGGGGCAGAGGGAACATAGCCCTCATTCAGGTAAAAACCTGTATATGAGAATAGAGGGGATGAAAGATGGATAGATAGGAAGATAGGTGATAGATGATGATAGATAGATAGATAGATAGATAGATAGATAGATAGACAGACAAATGAGATGGATGGGTGGATGGATGGATGGATAGATGAATGGATGGATGGGTAGATGGACAGATGGGTAGATGGATGGATGGATAGATGGATGGTGGGTGGATAGATGGATGGTGGATGGATGGATGAATGGATGGAAGGATGGTTGGATGGTAGACAGGTGGAAAAAGAAATATAAGATAAGGCCCAGAGGGGTCAACATAGACAAGACTTTGAATATTAGGGTACATAATGTGTTGGTGTTTGAGTGGTGAGTCATGGTTGAGGTTGTATGTGAGATGTCTGGGAGCAGAAAGGAAGGTTGCAGTGATTCAGGCATAAAGCAATGAAATTCTAACGGGACAGTTGGGGTTAGGTGGAGAGAAAGGGATAAATTTAAGAGACACTATAGCAGAGGATCAGGCAATTAACAATAGCTATCATGTGAAAAGAAGGGCAAGAGGAAGCAAAGTTTAGAGACTGGCTTTGGGAGGAAGAAGATCTCTAGAAAGAAATGGAAAACATATTTCTCTCTAGCAATTAATAGTTTGCTGTGCAATGGCAGAAAACATCTCAAGTCACCAGGTTACTAAGCATTTGCCAGATCATTGGCAGTGTTGGTAAACCCAGGAGAGCAGGAGAGAAGACCGGAGTTATGGTAAATAGAAGCTTGGAGATTTCCAGTGGGTTTTGATCATCTGTGTCATCTATTACCTTGGCCCCTGAGAGCTGCCTCTATTTTTGTTCACAATGGTCTACCTGAGTGACATCGTCTACCTCAAACCTGTGCAGCACCATTTCAGTAAGAGGAAAGAGTGATAGAAATTTCTTTTCAGGTCAGGATGTTAGAACAGATAAAAAAGAGAAGATATTTAAGAGAAAAATAACCCAGCAGTACACCATTCATCAATTTCTCCCTCTCTCTCCCTCTTTCATCTTGCCTGACCTAATACCCTGAAACATCCATGATAAGAAATGTGGGCACAGATAACTTTCTATGGAACCGGATCCTCACAAAGCACAACCGTGATTAATACAGCCCGCACACAGGTGATGTTTTTATTCCTTAACTATCATTCCTTCCTCTGGGGAATCTGTACACTTCTCTCTGTCAGAGTCAGGATCTGCTGTACGGACTCCATGGAGATCATGGCCAGATGCACAGTGCTGCCTGCTGAGGACTCTGAAAGAGTCTTCCAGACATCCATGACCCCGAATCCTTCTGCCATTCCCTAATAATTACATCTGAGGTTGATTGCCACCTTTGACACATACATTTCTTTTGGTCACGCATTGACCTCTATAAGGAGCTGTCGATGAATCACTGCCACCTGGAATCCTGACTCATGGCTCAGAAACGTCCAACAGGGCCTTGTCAGCATTGGAATGAGCTTTCACATTCTCTCTGACTCAGGGAAATTCTCCCCCGCATCTCTTCTCACCAGACCCAGTGCTTGATCCTGGGCCAGACTGGTGAAACAGACAGACATGGGACAATTAACACAGAAATGAAACAACCTTTGACCAGGCTGGGACTAGGGGCTGGAGACACAGGAAGGGGATTAAGGCAGGTGTTACGAGGAAGTGACACTTGACCTTGCACAGTGAGTAGGATTTTGGTGGGTGCAGAAAGATATCCAAGCAGACAGAGAAGCATGAATCTCTGACCTTATTGGAGGGAAAAATAAAAAGAGTAGGCCCAGTCTCTGACATCAGGGAGCAGAGGGAGCGGTGTGGCCTAAACACAAGGCTTTGTAAATGTCATGCTTATGCCTTTATGAATAACGATACAATAATAGCAGAATTCTAAGGAGTATTTACTACGTGCCAGGCACATTGCTCTGTGCTATACCTGAATTTTCTTTCAATTCTGTATGGTCTACGGAGGCACTGAATGGTATTACTTTTTTTTTACAGGCAAGGAGGTTGGAGAATTTCCGTAAGGTGTCCGAGGTCGCACAGCCAGCAGCCCTCATCCCCTGCTCTGCCTGTCCCACAGCCCAGGCCCCACCCCCTCTGGCTTGCAGGCTGGGAGGAGGGTTGTATGCTAGTCTCCAAACTGGGGGCGCCTGGGTGGCTCCGTTGGTTAAGTGTCTGACTCTTGATTTCCACTTAGGTCATGCTCTCAGGGTTGGAAGATGGAGCCCATGTAGGGCTCCAAACTCAGCAAGGAGTCTGCTTCAGATTCTCTCTCTTTCTCTTCCTGTGCCGCTCCCTGCACCCCTCTCTCTAAAACAAAAAATAAATAAATCTAAAAAAAAAAAAAATAGATTCTCCAAACCTGGCTGAACTCTTAAAATACACAGATTCTCTGACTCTGTTCCCAGAAATGTGATTCACTGGGTCTCAGGGAGACCTGTGTCTCAGGGAGACCTCAGGGAGCTGTACTTTTAGAGACTTTGCCAGGTGATTCTGATGGGAAACAACACAGTACCTATAAACCTAGCAGGGGGGCTTCTGTCCAAACCTACCTCCGGAGCTTTGCTGCCTTTTCAGTTCCCATCTCAGTGGGAAGGATGTTTGACACAACTTAAAAGTCAGGTCTTCTATACCCTGCCCTGCTGCCACCAGCTGTCTGATTTTGGATGAGTCACATGGCCTTTGGGGTTTTCATTCTTTGTATGTCAGAGTCAGGGGTGGACTAGATGACTCCTGTTACTACCTCAGGCTTCATCATTCAATAATTCTGCTGGGCAATGACAGAGCCCCTGTTATTAGGATATGACAAATCAGTAACTAGAGATCAGAGATCTGTATTAATTTTCTAGGGTTCCTATAATAAAATATCATAGACTGAGTGGCTTCAACAACAAAAGTTATACTGTCGTGCAGTTCCAGAGGATGGAAGTACGAAAATCCAGGAGGCAGCAGGCTATGAGGGAGAATCTGTTCTGCACTTCTCCTCTGGCTTCTGATTGTTTGCTGGCCATCTTTGGAGTTCCTTGGTGTGTAGAAGCATCACTCCGTCTCTGCATCAGTCTTTATATGATGTTCTTCTTCGTGTGTGTGTGTCCAATTTTCCCCTTTCATCAGGGTACCACTCATAGTGGAGTAGGACCCACCCTAGTCCAGTATGACCTCATCTTAACTAATTGTATTGGCAATGACCCTATTTCCAAATAAAGTCCTATTCTGGGGTGCTGGGAGTTAGGAATGCAACATATGAATTTTTAGAGGACCCAATTCAAAACAAAGTCCAAGTGAAACAACAAAGTCCAGAGGTAGGTTTGTCCAACAACAAAGTCCAAGTGAAAAACACCACTGGAAAAAACCACCACAGTCACTTGATACTGAGTGGATTTCTACATCAGTCAGGGAGATTTGTTGCAAACAAGAGAATCCACTCATGCTGATTTATGCTGGGGAGGACTTTATTAAAGGATGCTTGGTAGCTCCAGAGGAGCTGCTAGGTCAGGAAGGACACCGACACTGCACCAGGGTCCTGCCGTAGCACCCACTCCTAGGCACAGACACACAGCTCTCAGGGCATCACTTGCTGCTGGGAGCAGGATTGAGCCCCTGCCATCCATCACAGCCAGAGAGAGAATGAGCGATGTACAGGGCCTGCTGCCTTGCATGGCTTCCTTCATAGCAGAATCTCACACAAGTGTGTCTTACACTCTCTTAGTGGGATACTTTGGCAAAACTATATTGAAATGGAAAATGTACATACCCTTTGACGCAGCAACTCCTCTCCTATGAATTTTGTCAATGCCCGGAGATATATTTATGAATATGCTTGGAGTGTTGCTTATATAAACCCAAACACCTCAATATCCATCAGTGGTAGATGCCTAAATAAACCATGATAAAAGTATGCCCTGGAGTGAGGCTACATTAAGTGTAATGATATAAATCAGTGGTTCTGAGCTCGGTCAGACCCCTTGACCCCTTTTTATAATAAATGTTTATAATGTTCCCTTTACTCTCCTGAAATAAAATTCATGGATAATATAACCTACACACATGCTTCTTTAAAAATCAATATAATGACACAATGAATCACACACATAAATTTAAAAGATCAATATATTGCCCTCACTGTAACAGAAAAGAGAAATGGAAGGAGGGGAACTGACAATGAAGTGTTTCAATCTATAAATGTACAGACAGGAGCACACTGGGAGACATACAGAAGTCAAGGTCGGCCCCTGTGTGTAGAATCACCATGAACCTCCCAGGCACAAATGTAAACCCTTCAGCTGTGCACTGGGAGTTCAGGTCTCATTTGTTGCTTTGCTATTGATGATGGGATTAACCAAAAACAGACAAAGCAAGGTACAACCCTCCCTAGATATCTCTCTACCTTTCTGTAATAGGTAATGCATGTTAAAACCCTGCAAAGATTATTTGTGTCTAAATTAAAATGAACTTTGGATCTTAGTTCAGATTATTCTAAACAGGTTTTTCAACTTCACAAATGTCTTGGGAGATATTTCAAAATTATGAGAGTTCCTTCTTCACGTGAAGGGCTGACTTACATGGTATAGAGTACTGAACGTCAATGGGCTCCCACCCACTAAATTCCAAGACCCCCACCCAAATTAACAACCCCCACAAATTTCCAACACACTTCTGCTATGGGGGAGAACGCCTGCTTTGAAAACCAATCACCACGATCTATGCTTATTGACAAGAAAAAAAGTCTACGATATGTATTTTTATTACAATGTATGCTTAAGCAATAATGTTGGTGTCAGGATCAGTGTCTACAACATGATTCTATTTTTTGAAGAAGGAAAACCATCAAGAAAGAATGCTGATGAAAGAAAAATGTGTGTGTGCCCATGTACACCCACAGAGGAACCAATCTGAATATATATAAACAAAACTTAACCGTAGTTATCACTGGTGATGAGATTACAGGTAATTTTCATGTTCTAATGTTTTTTTTTTTTCTAAAATGACTGATTTTTTTAATAATGATATATTACCTTTATAGTCAGAAAAATAAAACTACTTCCCTTTGGCAAACACATAAAAAAGAAGACTGGTCTCTTGACTTCAACGTTATTGATATTTGGAGCTGGATAATTCTTTGCTATGCTGAGTGCCATGGGATGTTCAGAAACACGCCTCTCCTTGACCTATTAGCTGCTTATAGCACACCTCACCCTCACTCCCAGACATGAACACGAACATGTCCAGACATGCCAACCGTCAGCCTGTGTTGAGAATCACTGTTGAGGAGGAATCCAAGCTCAGACTCTGGAACCCCACTGCCTTGCTTCTAATCCACCACACCATTCGTAATCTGGGCAAGTCACCGGATAAGTCTGCCTCAGTTTCCTCATCTGCTGAGTAGAGAGGATGGTCCATTATAGGGTCGTTCGGGAATTAAATTACATTTGAATGATTTGCATAGTTCCTGGAATATAATAAAATGCACAAAGATGTGAGCTTTGATTATGAAAAGAAATGGTCTTCTAGTTATGGGGGGATTATAAATACATCAGGTATAAGGAAGGAGCAAAACCCTACACCCCACTGTCCGTAAGAAACAGTCCTGGAAGTCCCTTTCTAGGCTGCTTCTTTCCTGGGACCTGAAAAAATTCTGAGAATGTCCCAAACCTTTTCTGATGTCCCAGCTACCAGAAGAGTCTCATTTCTTTCTTTTTTTTTTTTTTTTAAGATTTTATTTATTTATTT
>NC_081561.1:4545734-4624469 GCF_022355385.1 Mustela nigripes
TTTTTAAGATTTTATTTATTTATTTGACAGAGAGAAATCACAAGTAGTCGGAGAGGCAGGCAGAGAGAGAGAGAGGGAAGCAGGCTCCCTGCTGAGCAGAGAGCCCGATGCGGGACTCGATCCCAGGACCCTGAGATCATGACCTGAGCCGAAGGCAGCGGCTTAACCCACTGAGCCACCCAGGCACCCCAAGAGTCTCATTTCTGTAACTAAAATACTTAGTCTAAGGACACCTGGTTGGCTCAGTCAGTTAAGTGTCTGCCTTCAGCTCAGGTCATGATTCCAGGGTTCCAGGATTGAGCCCCGTGTTGTGCTCCCTGCTCAGTGGGGAATCTGCTTCTCCCTCTGCCCCCCCCCCCGCCCCTGTGCTCCCTTTCTCTCTCTCCTTCTCTCATGTGTGCACCAGTGCGTGCACTCAAATAAGGAAAATCTTTTTTTTTTTTTAAGTGTTCAGTCTTATGTGTAAAACTCCAAACTTAATTCAAAGGTGATATTCCCCCCTCATGAGCTGCATGGGGGAGGGAAATAGGGGGCTTCTCTGTTATTCTGTTCCCCACAAGGCGACACCTGGGACCCCCTCCAGGTTCTGCTTATGTGAGGAGGGACAAAGCCTTCTGTGACTGGCCCTGCCTGATCTGCTTTGAAGTACTCTGGGCTTGGCCGATGCTCAAAGCCTTGCTTTTTGAGGGGGTTGACTTGTTTTTCAGGGACACCCTGCCACAGATTCCAGGATGCGGGTGACACCCTTCCCTCTTGCTGCTGTGGAATCTCCTTCAGTACCAGGGTGTGCCCCCTCTGGGAGCTGCCCCACTATGGCAGGCCACGTCCAGTCGGTTCAAACCTAATCCCCAAGAAGGAAGACCAGCAGCCTCGCTTTCTGCGGTGGGTGAATTGCATCCTCTGCTCAGGGCCTTGGAGCAGTACGGGAACCGTGCATAGCTGTCCCTCTGCACCCCAACCTTAGGGGAGCCCCTGAACCTTGGCCACTTGGCTTCATGTGACCAGCAGCAGCCTCCCCTTACACTGTGGAGCAGGTGGAGAGGGATGAGGGCTGAGGGCATCTACAAGACTCCATCACTTCCTCCCAAAGGATTTGCTGGCTGTTGGCTGCCCTCATCTTGTAGGGGACCGCTCATGCTGGGGGACCCCATGGATGCTGCGCAGCCTTCAGGGCATGAGGGATGCAGTCTTGGAGGCCTCAGCTGAAGCACAGAGAAAGGTTCCTCTGAGAGTCGTGATGGCCTCACTTCCTGGTTCACCTGGATCACAGATGGCTTCTCTGTGCCGTGAGGGGTCCCTGCCACACTGTCTGAGCCTTCTGAACAAGGCAGCAGCATTCACAGGAGGCGGGCCCCACCCAACAGCGAGGCTCTCCCGGAAGTCTGTGTTTCATGGGTGACAGGCTCCTTAACTGAGAAGGGATTTCTCTAGAAACGAGGCGGCCCGGGCACCATGCCAAATGCCGCCAGTAATGACTCCCCGGCTACGAGGCTCCTTGGGAAGTCACATTCAATCCCCAAGTCCACACATTCAATGCGAGCTGGGGCCAGTGTCAGACTGGCCCTGAAATGTACAAAATAACCAGCATAGTCAGAGGATGAATCAGATCCTGCCGGGCGTGGAAGAGCCACCTCAGCTCCCAGAACTGCTTAGCTGATGGCCAGGAAACATCTCCAGAGCAGAGCGGTCTGCGTTGCTGTCGGCAAAGGCATTTAAATGTTCTCAAGTACGAAAGTGATTTACAAATGGGATAGAGGGAACTTGCGGACAACTGGGGCTTCTAACAGGCCCCTGGGGTCAAGTACAACAGACATTCTCCAGCGGTGTCTCCAGGCCACCTGCGTCAGCATGGCATCATCTGGGAACTTGTTAGAGATGCAAATTTGAGGGCATTGCCCCAGACCTACCCTGGACCCTCTGGGGATGGGACCAAACGACCCCTGTTTTAGTAAGTCCTCTAGGTGAGTGTGAGGCCACTAGAGTCTCAGAAGCACGTATCAGGGGTGCTTGGGCGGGTCTCCACGCACACGCTGGGCTTTGCCTGGGATCGGGAATCCCCAAGATGGAAATCTGAGCTTGGTCCTCAAGTGGGGTTCAGCAAGCGGTGTGAGTAGTGGGAGAGAGAGCAGCTGTGTTTTTAATTTACTATGACCAGCTTCCTCTGGAGGGCTCATGAGCCCAGAGAAGGAAAGGAGTATGTGATAGAACAACAGCAACAGTAACAACAACAAGAAACAGAAAAAGTCCTTCTTCCTAGAGCCCAAACAATCTAACAGGGTGTCTTCGGGAATCACTGGGAAGCAGAAGTGGAGTGGTGAGAGCAGCCACAGAGCGGTGAGCCAGATCTGAGCCTGGGTGGTACAGCCGGGCTCTGGAGACTCCTGTCATTCATCAACTATTAATCAGACACTGCTTATGGGTCACTTCTCGTGTGCTCAGCCTGGGAAATTGGGCTATAGGATCAGCATTTGTGATTAGAAGCGAATGTACCACATAAGGTAAAAAGAGAGGCAGTTTGTAGACAGAGCACTAGCTCAGACCTAGAGAATATCTGTGGGGCACAGGGAGTTCTCAAAGCACACCACTCTGCTAGCATTTGGGGGCAGAAACCTCACTTCCCATCACCGTTGTATGCCTTCTAATCTTCTCTCAGAGAAGACTTTTTTTGAACTTGACCATGGGATGCTAAAATTAAACAAGAGATTGAATGTCTTGATTCAGGCATCACTATTGGGATTATAGCCGTCATTTCTTTCTCCACGGGGGATAAATAATTAGCCTCCTCGTAACATTCCTATTTGTGCTGAGATTACGACAGCTCTAGAAACAAGAGGACATCTCAATGTGTTCCCTCCTATTTCCTCTGCATTGTAATTTCCAGATCTCTCCAAATCTCCGCTTAACCATCACCACCATCAATTAAAAAAAAAAATTGTCGGGAGTTTAATAGGGCCTTCAAAATCCATTTAGCTTAAATAATGCATTACTGGAGGACTAACCTTCCACCACTGAAGCTGGCTCCCTAAGACTGAATGGCCTCAGGGTAAATGCATTTCACTTAAGCAGCATTTCATTTGTGATAGGATTATCATAAGTAGATGGGGAAATTCCCTGAAATGAGGCTTATTTCAAATACAGTCAATCCATTTTCAATTTTTGTGCAAAAATAAAGGTGCCTCTCAGATAAACTAAGTCCTCTTTGAAGGTTGATCTCCCGTACTTTTGGTTGGCAATTATTTCTGAGGTCTTGGATGTATTTCAGACTTGAGCCCTTGACAAATGAGGCAGTTTTCCCAACATTCACAACTGCATTGTAGGAGAAATCCCAAGATCCTTGGGCCTACAAGGCAAAGAAATTCACAAAGATAACTTCTTTCTTGGTTGCATTGTACCCTCCCAGGACAGGGACCATGCTGTTTCTCTTCATGGGTACCTGTCCTTTTCTTCACGGTGCGAGGTCTGGCCATGACACTTGGCAAGAATCTTGAGATAAGAAGACCCAGGTTTAAGGGCTGTTTCTGCCACTTACCCTATGACTGTCAGCAACATCACAGTATCTAAACGATGCTACACTTGAAAGTAAAAAGTCCCTTTTATGTGTATACTATTATATAATGTATAGAATAAGAAAATCCTTTCTTATTATATTTGAGGATTGCATTCAAGGCCATTCAAGTACCAATTAAAGATGACAGAAGCAACAATTTTCTATTCTTCCTAAACTCTAGGTGTCTACCTTAAGCTGACTTCAAAAAGATGAAATGTAGGAGATTGGGCCCTGAGGGTGATTAATACAGAACCTCACATATCAGGAAGGACAACTCTCACCCTCTTAGTGGGATCTAGCTTAATCCCCTTTAGAAGAGTATGGACAAAAAAAAAAAAAAAAAAAAAAAAAAAAAAAACAAAAGAGGATGGAGAGAGTTCTGGGACACTATGGACTCTGAAAAACAATCTGAGGGTTATGAAGGGGCGGGGGGTGGGAGGTTGGGGGAACCAGGTGGTGGGTATTAAGGAGGGCATGTATTGCATGAAGCACTGGGTGTGGTGCATAAACAATGAATTCTGTTACACTGAAAAGAAATTAAGTAAAAAAAAAAGAAAAAAGAAAAAAGAATGGACTCTGAAGTGAGTCCTGGTTAAGAAGGAATTGCAAAAATAGTGACCTAAGCTCCACTGGGACAATTGCAATGTCCTGCCAGAATATGTCCTCGTCTAGTTGGATTGCTCACCTGAGTGATGGACTCTTACACTCTCACGTCCTGGGATTTTGGCAAACTAGAGCAGACCACCAAGTTTGTACGGATATTGGAACCAGGTTATGTAGGATACTGTGCAGAAAACAGCCTAGGGAAAAGAAGACATCCCTGACATATCACAAAGGAACTCACTAAATAGCACTCAATAAATACTTGTTGAAAGTAGGTGAAATATGTAGGGAGAGAAGTCACATCTGCCTCCAGCTGGATGCTGTATTCCCACCCCTGCCAGGATCCCAGCCCAAGTCTGGCCCAACTGGTCATCACAATTCCACACGGGGATATTTAGAGCTCCAAAGGGGCACACCCACCACTGTCTGTTAGCCCACCACAGCATTTTTGAAGCTTTGGGGCATCCAAAGCCCCCTTGGGAGTTATAACTATAATGAGCAAGCTTCCAGGAAGAATCATTGTTAACCATGGCTCAGTGGAAGTGGGGGGATTTTCTCAGTTCTATGCCTCAGTGACAGGGAAACTGAACAGTGAACACTCCTTTGTTTCCTTACAGACAGCTCCGTGCTGGTTCCTTGCAACCCCCTCTGTCTTGGAATATTTTGCCTTAATTGTGTTAGTCATCTGATCTGTTCATTTTTAATGTCAATTTTGAGGCTCCTGTGATATCGCTGGTCCCGTGTCCGAGGAGATTCAGATTCCATCAGATTCTGATTCCATCCATCAGGCAGAGAGCCTCCCAAGGACAACCACCCAAAAGGAGAAGGTATGAGAGGACATCCAAGAGTAAACCCCCAACGAAGTTTATTACGACCGATGGCTCCTCTCACGTCTCCTCAGAAAAATGTGCCCCAGTCCGTGTATCGTGCAGGCCATTATGGCCCTGGGAGGGGGTTGAAACCAGAAGGCAAGGTAAGGTGGGAGAGTTTGTTCTTTTTTCTCGTTAAAGACTTGTTCAGAACTCTGCTTTAGAACAAGGTGGCAGATAAGCTTGTCCAAATGGCTGCCATGATACCAGTGAAGGTCCTCAACATGTCATCAGCTTCTGTTGTTTGCTTTTAGGTCACTCCAGCGTCTTCATAGGTGCTTTTTAACACTAAAATAAAAATCTTAGAAATTTGAGGTCCCATAACTGGAAACATGAGGCAAGGGGGTGCAATGTGGTATCTGGGGTACTTTGTTTGGGTGGGACTAGGGAGGTAAATGGGGTGCCAGGGAAGGCATTGACTGATGTGAGAATAACCATGATGGCCTCGTGCCAATTCCGCAGCCTTAGCTCAAGTGCCCTCCCTCCCACCCCCAACCGCATCGACTTCCAATGGTTTAGCTGGGAGGGGCGAGGGCAGGCTTTAGCTATCTTGATCCAGCCCGGGGATCATCCATTTGCCGAAAGAATGGTGAGAAACGCTTGGTTTGGAGATTGCACTGAGCTGTTCAGACTTTGTCCTGTTCACATTTCCACAAATGGTCTGATTTCCAAGAGGACTTTCAACCACTTGTAATCTCATCTCAACTGAAATAAACCCGTCCGCCTTGCTGTGTTCCTCCGCCCCCATGCAGGCACCGGTTTGCTGCACCAACTGCCCTGGTGATGAAGGGTGGGAGGGAGGATAGCAGTGACCTTTATAGGGTGCCTGTTGTCCTTTCTAGAGTTATGAATAGCTCCGTTCCCAGAGGGGAGACTTCTTAAGTTCATCCTTTACAGTTAAACCTTGGTTAAGATGGGAAAGTTATTCTGAGCAATAACTATTTCCTTCCCCTGAGCCCCCACAATGAAAAAGTGATACTTCCTACTTAGGACTTCATGTTCAGTAAACATAACTCTCAGTTCTAGAAAAATATATAAATTGCTTTCTAAAGTGCAAGGGGTTTTTGCTGCCTGCATTGATTGTACAGCGTTTCAGTCCTGGTTGGTTTTTGTTGACCTCTGTGAGGATTGCACACCCCCCAGGACAGGACAGGGCCTGAACTTTTAAAACATGAGTGACATTCCAGGCAGGCTGTGAAATTTTGCAGTAAATCTGAAACAACATTTTCAACTAAATGACGAGGTAAATGCTATTTTGAACACAGAGGGAAACCGTTACCTAAAGGCTATTTTGTCCATGGCCGGACTGCACTCAGTAGAGTTTCAGGTTCTTTCTAAGTGAGTTGCCACCTGCCTCTGTGTGCCCCTCACCCCACCTACAGTGTCCTGGGCTTACAAAGGGCTGGGCGTATTTTCAATTTCCCTGATCACCTCTAGCTGGACACCTACTGCAATCCCAGCCTTTGATGTTGTAGTGAATTGCAGTGATCAAAGCAGCACTAATAATCCAGGATTTAAGAATGGTGTGAACAAGAGGCAGCAATATTGCAGTTCTGTAGGAAATATTCTTTTTCTATTATCACTAGTAGGCCTCGCTGAGAGATCTGGGTCTGAAAGTGATCACAGAGGAAGGTCCTGGTCAGAGAGTCCGCTCTCCTCCCTGTTCACTGGCTGGACAATTCCAGGAACATGCTTAATCTTCCCCCTTTATGAAACAAGAGGGCCAATCTAGATCAGCATTCTCAAAGCAGAGAGTTCCTAAGAATCACCTGGGCAACATGTTTAAAACAAAGGCCTCTAAGGCAACTCCCAGATTAAAAAAAAAAAACAAAACTGTCCATGGATGTTGATGCTGATGGTCTATGGACCACAACTGGGAAAATGCTGGACCAGAGAGAAACTTTCTGACCTCCAGAGTCTCTGAGGGACCGCAGCTGTGATACTAAGTTTGATTCTCTCTGGTTAGATTTGGTGTTCCATTTATTTTCATCTACACAAACTATTTTTTAATTATCAAGGAATTTACAACCTATCACAATTTTATTTGGAAACATTTAAGGGAGTAATAGTTCTAAGATGAGGTTTTTTGGGCAAAGAGCTAAGGATACTAAGGAGACAGATGAGGAATTGCCAGTATAGCAGTTATTCTACAGAAAATGTTCTAGCAAAGAATTTCATATAGTTATAATCTTCTTTGTGCATATTTTTTTCTTCTTCATTTTCCTTCTGTCCTGCCTCCCACAGTAGACCCTATGATTTATTTTTAAAGCTCCCTTGATTACATATGGTGAAGGGGATAAGGAAATTCTGCTGCCAAATGTAAAAGCAAGACTTGATCTCAAACTTGATCTGGTTGATGTACAGATCCAATGTCATTACAAAATCCCCTTTCTTGGGCTTTTGGAGATTTTTATTAGAACAGGAGGAGCCATCAGCAGTTTTCATCTTGCCCAGACATCGAATCTTGGATCTAAGAACTTGAGAAAAACAAAATCATCTGCTCATTAGGAAAAAAATTAAGGATCCAGCTTAATCACAATAAACCCAGAATTCCCAGCTAAGACATTTTGGGATTTTTTCATCTGCTGGTTCAAGTACTTCAACAGCAATTGCCCTCCTAGAGATTGTACACATCCTCGTATCTGTCATTCATTCAACAAATGTTCATCGAGGTGCCCTAGAAACATGGTGTGGACTTAAAACATGGACCCTGCCCCCATGAATGCCAAGTGCTACAAACAGAGGAATGATGGATTCTGTTCTGGGAGGTCAGGGGAAGCCTTCCTGAAGAAGTGACAATGAACTGAGATCTGAAGACCAGTAGGAGAGAACTAAATGAAGAAAGGATGGAAGGGTATCCTTGGTGGAGGGAACAGCGTGCACAAAGCCATGTGACAGGGAGGACCCACCGGGTACAAGCTACTGAAAAATAGCTTTCATGGGGAAATAGCAAATCATATCTACCTTGGACAAAGGAAGAGGCAAAATCATGAGCTGTCTGCCTCACATAAGGATCTCAGAGATGTCTTCTAACCATGCTCCCTGATACATGGTCTAACATGATACTTGTTACTGAATTTTATGATAGGAAATTTAAAGTATATGTTGTTTTATTTAGAAATTCTATTAAATTTTATTAAATTTTCCTTGGACTTGCACTTCCAAATAATAAACCAAATGCTGCTTAGTTTAATTTTCAAGTTGATGAAGCTTCCTTTCCTGTTAATTTAAGTCACTTAAAGTGAATTTTGATTAATCTGGGATAGGAAGTTTTGTCTTTCTTAATTGAAAACATTTTGAACCAATAGAATACTGCAATAAATTATGCAAGAAAGAGCAAGTCTAGCACTAAGGAAATCTTTTTTCATTTCCTTTTTTAAAAAAATCCCAGTTTTCAGTATATGTGCTGCCAAAGCGAGCACAAAATCCCAGTTTTCAAAGGATTAATTTCTCCAAGCTCTTACAACAATCTTACTGAAAAGAGTTATTAAACTCTCTACATGTATCTCTTGGCTACAAATGACTTATTTCTGCTAATTAAAAACAAAAATCTCTGTGTCAATGTGCATAATTCTAATAATGATTATATTCTCTCTTTACACAGGGGCTAATTTACCACTTCCACGGATTTCCATCTTCCTTAAACTGCTCAACATCCTATAACTCATGGACGGTGGGGGAGATGATCTCCAAGACTGCTAGAAGAATTTTATTTTTAATTCATTTTAAACCATAAAAGTGTACACAGTGAATCAGAGCTGACCTCTCAGTTGTCTTGAAAGGAGAGATAGAGCTTAAGGGGTTAGCTTAAGAAAAAATGTCTTATGTTGTTCAGGAGAATGAAATGGTTCTTGCTATGGTTGGCAGGCTGGCTCTGGAATGCTCTAGCTCCTGACCAGTACTCCAGACTGACTTTCTGCATCTCTCTTATACACACAAGTCACAGTGTCCTTCTGGCTGTCCCCAGAACATATAAGTATTGATTCTTGCCTCGGGATCTTTGCACTTGCTGTTCTTTCTGCCTGGGATTCTCTTCCTCTTGATAGTCTTGTGGCTGGCTCCCTCACTATCCCTTCAGATCTCTGCTCCAATGCACTTCCTCAAAGAGGCCTTCCTGGACCAAACTTTCAGAAAAAAGCATTTATCACTTTTCATCTTCTGTGCTCATTTTTTTCTGTAACACTTACCACCAGCTGACACATTTTAGATACATACATACATACATGTATACATATATATGTGTTTTGTATGTGTGTATGTTCACAGCAAAATTAAGTAAAGTGCAGAGATTTCTTCTAACTCCCCTGCCCCAACACATGCGCAGCCTCCCCCATTATCGGCATCCCCCACCAGGGTGCTACGTTTGTTAGAATCAATGGGCCAAGCCTGACACAAAATCATCACCCAAAGCCTATACTCTACATTAGGGTTGGCTCTTGGTGGTGTACATTCTATGGGTTTGGATAAATGCATAATGATGCATATCCATGATAATGGTATCACACAGTGTACTTTCACTGCCCCAAGACTCCTCCACCTACCCCTCCCTCCCTCCTCCACCCCCTGCCAACCATGGATCTTTCCACTCCCTCTATAGTTTTGTCTTTTCCAGGATGTCACGGAATTGAAATCAAACAGTATATCTTCAGATTGGCCTCTTTCACTTAGTAATGTGCATCTCAGTTCCTTTCAACTCTTTTCATAGCTTGAGAGCTTATTTCTTTTTAGCATTAGATATTCTATTATCTGGATGGATCACCTCTATTTATCCACTCACCTACTGAAGGGCATCTGAGTTGTCTCCAAGTTTGGGGACATATATCTTGCTATTTTTTTGCCCATCTTTCCCCACCCCTTCCCCAGCGTTCTAAGGACAGAGACTGTACCTATTTGCTCACTCTTATATCCCAATGCCTAGAACGCTGACTGCACAAGATGGGTACTCAATAAATATTTTGTCAAATAAAAAATTGATAAATGAGAGTCAGAACATAGGAAAAGATCAAATGAATGTGCATTAGAAATAACTGGGAAGTTCTGTCCAGAAGGAGGTCTTCCCTGTTCAGAAGACCCAAACTGTCCAGTGTCTGACAGGAATGGGGCCCAAAGAGGCCACTTCATTTAATGACTGGGTATGCAGACTGTGGCCAAAGACAGAGAATGCAGAAGAGAAGACACACACACACACACACACACACACACACACACACACAGGAATATTACTCAACCATCAAAAAAAATGAAATCTTTCCATTTGCAATGACGTGGATGGAACTAGAGGGAATTATGTTAGCAATTTAGGTCAGTCAGAGAAAAACAAATATCATAAGATTTCACTCATATGTGGGAATTTAAGAAAGAAAGCAGATGAACATGAGGGAAGCAGAAAAAAAAAGAGAGGAATGCAATCCATAAGAGACTCTTAACTATAGGGGCACCCAGGTGGCTCAGTAGGTTAAGTGTCCAACTCTGATTTCAGCTCAGGTCATGATCTCAAGGCCTCAGACTTTTCCCTGAGCTTAAACCTACTTAAGATATTCTCTCTCCCTCTCTCTTCCCTCTCTCTAAAAAAGAGAGAGAAATAGAGAGAGAGAGTGACTCAACTAGAGAATAAACTAAGTATTGATGGAAGGACATGGGTGGAGGATGGGCTAGATGGGAAATCGGTATAAAGGAGGGTGTCTGTTGTGATGAACACTGGGTGTTTTATGTTAAGCGATGAATGACTGGATTCTACTCCTAAAGCTAATTTTATCATCTATATCAACTAACTAGAATTTAAATAAAAACTTGAAATTTAGAAAAAAAATGAAGGATCTATGTCTAGAATATCTAGGACCTTGAGTCAACGAGTAAAGGACAGCAATCACAAGGGGAAAAGATGGTCAAAAGACATGAACAGCAAATTACATGAAAGGAATCCCACAAGGCTAGCAAGTGTATAACTTGTTTAAAACCTTTACTAATCAGGAAAAGGCAAGTAAATCTACAGTGAGGGGCAAATTTACAAGACTGGACTTAACAGTATTCCATGTGGGATGATTAACCTTGAGGTTAATGAATCCTCATCCAGTACTGGTGGCATCTCTGTTGTATTTATAGCACAGGCAATCAATTCTCCCTCCAAACACACCCAGCGAGTGCGTACTATTATTACTCTATCTTACAGGCAGGCAGGATGGGGCTCATATACATTCCGCAAGAACGTTTTGTTACATTTACTTAAGCAATCTCTACACCCAATGTGGGACTTGAAATCACCACTCCAAGGCCTGATTCTGTCATTTTGCTCTACCAACTGAGCCAGGTAGGCCCCCCACATCCTGCAAGAATATAACTGAATAAAAAGAAACACATTAAGAACATAATGGTGGTTGCTACTGGGTTAAGAAAGGAATGGGACGGAGAAGGGAGGGACAGAGAATGAGGGAAATGAGGCCCTGGTGTGAACCACAGACCTCACCTGGCCCTGAACTAGGGTGTGCTAAACTCCGCTTGAAGGTTCAAAAAAGAGAAAGGGAGGGGACAGACGGGAGGGAGGGAGGTGGCAGAGGAAAGGAAGAAAAAGTCTGCCGACTCTAGAACCTGGTTGCCTGGTTTGAATCCAGGATCTGCTCCTTGTAAGCTGGATTACCTAGAATAAGTTAATTAACTTCTCTGTGCCTCAATATGCTTGTCTTTAAAGGTATACAACACTGAGGTCTATTTGTATGCTACACAAAGCTCACAGAACAGCATCTTGGCCTGAGTTGGCACTCCATAATTGTTGACTGTTCATCCTACGGAGTAGAATAAGGATGCTCATCTGTCTGGAAGGAGAATGGGCAAGACACTGCCAAGTACAGGTGGCAAGTCCCAGAAGCAGGGGACAGGCAGAGCTTCCAGGAACCATAAAAAAGTTAAGGGGGAGGAATGGTGCCCTGTATTATTTTTTAACAATATTCATTACACTGTGTGGTGTTTTTATCATCCCATTATATTACCAGGAAGTTCAGCATCAGAGTTGAGGCAGAAACTGAATGTTGTACTCCAAAGCTAGTGCCCTTGACTAGTGTTTCCAAGTTCCTGACAGTAATCTTCAGGATTTTGGAATTCCAGAAATCATGTTATGCTCAAAATATTTCCAACATTCTTCGTACTCTTTATTCATTATTTTGAATATCTAAAAAATTGTTTTGTAAAATTTAAAAGTTAGGTTTCGTTGTATCTACAAAAAGCAGTAACCTATATAGATCAGTGCTGTCCAATATGTGAGACACTCATGTATTTTGAATGTTCTCATAGTCATGTTAAAAAAGTAAAGAAGAAACAGGTGAAATTAATTTTAATGATGTATTTTATTAAACCAATATATCCAAAGTTATCATATCAATATATAATCAATACAAAGTTATTAATGAAATATTTTACTTCTTTTTATTCATATTTATTCTATGGAGTCCAGCTAATCTCAGTTTGTACAAGCCACATATCAAAGATATAATGGACATGAATGGCCAGGAGTTACTATATAAGCACAGCTATAGAGAACATTCAAATATTGGAAAATGCAAG
The DNA here is from genome assembly GCF_022355385.1 of Mustela nigripes. Taxonomy (NCBI): domain Eukaryota; kingdom Metazoa; phylum Chordata; class Mammalia; order Carnivora; family Mustelidae; genus Mustela; species Mustela nigripes. The sequence continues at coordinate 4,558,308 of NC_081561.1, forward strand.
CAAATATTGGGAATAGTACATGAGTCATTTAACACTTGGGTCCCCCAGCATGGTTAGTAGCATTATAGAGAATCACTTTTGAAATTGCCAGCTGAACTAATTTTGCTTCTAAAATGTGTTATTTTTAGGATACCACTTAGAGATTTGTAAAGTATACAATGCACACAAACTCATCAACATTTTATTTACAAGAGTTACTTACCACTAGCAGCAGACAAGTCATGAACACACCCACAACCCAACAGCTACCAGCTGTTCTGATTGATGAGATCATGACCAATCTGTATTCCCTGTCCCAGTTCCTGGAAATGTCAACCTTAACCTTTGCCTCCCAACGTCAGCTCTTGCTTGATGTCATTGAATCACTTAGAACAAGCAACATCTCTAAGTAGATTGTTAAGCTTTAATTATTGCAGGAGAACTATACTTTTTTCCATTTCACCAATTTATTGAATGATTTTTCTTAAGATTCATTAAAACATTTACATTTCCTCGGGGCACCTGGGTGGCTCAGTCAGTTAAGTGTCTGCCCTCGCCTTGGGTCATGATCCTAGGGTCCTGGGATTGCCCTGCATCAGGCTTCCTGTTCTGTGAGGAGCCCTGCTTCTCCCTCTCCCTCTGCCTGCTGCTCTGCCTGCTTGAATTCTCTCTCTGTCAAATAAATAAATAAAATCTTTTAAGAAAATTAAATTTCACAAGAAATGCCTGGAAGAAATTTCTGCATGGAATCACCATCCCTAACTTGGAAGCTTAGCTATTATAATGGTCATGACAAAAATGGCCCAATACCTTTGGATGGCTGTGTGGAGTGGACTGGAATTTGAAGAAGACTACAAGTGACTTCATCTTCTCTCTTTGACATGATTAAAGATTTTCCTTTCTTTCAATTCAGCCTAGTGATTCTATCAAAAGTACAATATTTTTGTGTTAATAATTTAAATGCTTGAACACTCGGTGATAATTTAATTGGAAGAGAGTGGAAAGAACTGTTCTATGAACAAAGGTTGACTACTGGGAGCTTAAATCAATAAGTAATCTTAATGTCATTATCGTGACCTTGTTGCATAGCAACAAAGGCGCTAAGCTGGGAACAAACATTGTGTGATTTTCACCCATACTTCTCTCCTAGGACCATATATTCTTGAACAATATTATGCCTTAACTATGGAATCTATTTGCATCAAGGACATTTGATGTACACCTAAAATTTATTTGTCTTAAAATTTATTTATCTTAATTTATTTGTCTTAAAATGAAAAGTAAGAAGTAACAAATTTATCTGTCTTAAAATGAAAAGTAAGAAGTAACAAAACACCATTAAGAAAATTTGTTTCAAAATAAAATATTTCACATGAATAGACTATCAGTTAGATACTTTAAAAAAAGTAAATGACAATAATAAAAGATCCCTAATGAGATTTTTATCCAATGAGATCATGAACTAGGGGGTTAGTAGAAATTCATAGGGAAACATAAAAAATTATAATTTCAATTCAAAATATGTAAACAAATACTCAGTAATCTTTTGATATAAGGCCAAGATCTTTTTTTTTTTTCTGTATGGTCTCCTGACTAGAGTTCCTCATTATCTTTCTTGAATAAATCCTTTCACGATTATTTTAGCATATTTAAGTGCAGCCAGAATTTAAAACACTTTCAAAACAACCTGAGTGCAGAGATCTTCTAGATACAGAAGATTAGATTTCCTTTACTTTTCTGTGATTTTCCTGGACCACACCTAATTTTTAACATTTATTTTTTTAAATTATTGCACACTAAGGTTGACCTCTTGTTTTTGGTGTACAGTTCTGCGAGTTTTAAAACGTGTATAGGTTCATGGAACCATGATTATAATCAGGGTAAACAGAACAATTCCAACATCCAAGAAAATTCCTGCATGGGATTCTTTTATAGCAACTCCGTCCCCTAACCTATAACCCCTGGCAACCATTAATCTGATCTCTATCACTATAGTTTGTCTTTTCAAGAATGTTATATATCATAGACTATATTAACTTTTGAGCCCGGCTGCTTTCACTCCCCATAATGCTTTTGAGAATCACCCAAGCTGTTGCTTATATTAACAGTTCACTCATTTTATTGCCAGGTAATATTCCATTGTACAGATGTACCACAGTCTGTTCATTCACTTGATGAGGGGGCATGTGGCTTGTTTCCAGTTTTGGCTATTGTGATTAGAGCTGCTACAAACACTTGTGTTTAGGTTTTCATATGAACATAAGTTTTCATTTCTCGAGAGTATATACCTAGGAGTGGGGTTGCTGGGCCAGAGAATAAGTATATATCCAAGTATATATCATAAATTGCCAAACCCCATTCCGAGACTACATTCCCACTAGTAATATATTAGAGTTCTGGTTGCTCTGATTTAAACCAGCACATGATATTTTCAGTATTTTTAACTTCAGCTATTCTTAGAGGGGCATAATTGTATCTTGCCATGGTCTAAATTTAATGGCATTGCACATCTTTTCATGTGTTCATTTATCACCTTATAGCATCTATAATGAAGTGTCTGTTCATGTCTTTTGCCTATTTTTAAATTGCATCTTTACTTTCTAATTGTTAAATTTTAAGAGTTCTTTACATATTCTGAATAAAGTCTTTTCAATGTGTGATTTGCAAGAATTTTCTCCCTGTTTGTTGCTTATATTTTAATTCTTTTAACAATGTTGTGTGCAAAGTGAATGTTTTTAATTTTGCAAAAGTCCAATTTATCAATATTTTGTTGTATGGATCATACTTTGGTGTCATGTTCCTTTGCCTAACCTCAGGTCACAAAGATTTTCCCCTATGTTTTCTTCTAGAAGTTTTGTAGTTTTACATTGTATACTTAGATCTCTGATCCATTTGAGTTACTTTTTTTATGAGACATGTACAGGTCAAAATTAATATTTTTGTATATGGTTGTCCAATGGTTTCAATGCATTTGTTAAAAAACTATCTTTCCTCAATTGAACTACTTTTGTACCTTTGTCAGAAATCAGTTGGCCATAGTTGTGTGGGTCTATTTCTAGACTCTGTTATGTTCCATGATATATCCTTTCACCAAGTTACACTGTCTTGATTACTGTGGTAATGTGATTCATCCAACTTTTTTTTTTTTCAAAATTGTTTCAGCTATCTTAATTTCTTTGTCTTCCCATATCAAGTTTAGAATCAACTTGTCTGTGTTTGATACAACTGGAATTTTTATTGGGATTGCACTAGCTCTATAGATCTATCAGGAAAACTGACATTTTTACTATGCTGAGTCCTCCAATCAATGGATATGATATGTCTCTCTTTTTATTTACATTTTATTTTCTTTCTTTCCTTAGTGTTTTGTAGTTTTCAACTTATAGATCCTATACATGTTTTGTTGGATTTATACTTAAACTAACCATTTTCTGTGAGCTATTAAAAATGCTATTAAAAAAAGAAATTTCAGTTTGAAATTACAGATTTCTGGTGTTCTATTGAAATGATTGATTTTTGCCCACACCTATTTCTAAACAAAAATATCCTAACCAACTTGTCTTTATAGAGTATTTCCAAAGCATTCTCCTTTATATTCATGGAAATAACTACTCTTTTCACACTAAGGTTTCATTAGTTTGTATAGCATATAAGTAAGCTGCATAATTATGTCTAAGCAGCATAAACCAGCTTGGAAACAAACTCAGCCAATTCTTGGTAAGCACACACATGGACTGATGAGGGCAGAAGCATGTCCATGTATCTAGCAGTCTACTAGCATCAAGAATTCAGCCTGTCCATGGAAGAATAGAGTAAATGGAAAGTCAATTAATCATAGTGTTATTTAACCGAAGGACATCTAAGAGAGCTTCTACTGAAAGAGACTAGAAGTAGACAAGAAGTTCAAATTTCTGGAATTGCATTTAAATATACAACTGATCAAGGGGAGGGAGGAGTCAAGATGGCACAGGAGTAGCATGCTGAGATGACATCAGGTAACAGGAGTTCAGCTAGATAGTTATCAAACCATTCTGAACACCAACAAACCAAACAGAAGATCAAAGAGAAAAAGAGCAGCAACTCTAGAAACAGAAAATTGACCACTTTCTGAAAGGTAGGACCTGCAGAGAAGTGAATCCGAAGCAACGGGAAGATAGCCCTTGTGGGGAGGGGCTGGATCCTGGCAAGTCAGAGCAAAGGAGCACAAAATCAGAACTTTTAGAAGTCTGCTCCACAGAGGGACATCACTCCAGAGGCTAAGCAGGGGTGGAGCCCTCACAGGGTCCCACAGGGTCACAGAAAGATTGGGAGTATCTGAGTGTAGCAGAGCTTGCAGGTATTAGAGTGGGGAAGCTGGCTACAGAGACAGAGCAGAGGCGTGAGCTCTCAGCTAGGGGTTACCTTAAACTGTGATCCATGGCACAGTCGGACCACTGCTCCTTGAGCAGAGACCCCACAACTGGAAGATCTGGGGAGACCCCCCTGGAAGAGTGGCAGGGATCTCCTGGTTTGGAGACTCCAAACAAGGCTGTGTGCCAGAGACAAAAATGCTTGGCCACAGTCTGGGTGACCTTGGAGTGTGGCCAAGACCAGGGAGACAGGAGTGATTGAGCACTTTTCTCTGAGGGTGCACTGAGGAGTGGGTACTTGAGCTCTCAGCTCCTCCAGGCCAGAGATTGGGAGGTGGCCACTTTCATTCCCATCCTCCAGAGCTCTATGGAAAGCATTCAGGGAACAAAAGCTCCCAAGAACGAACTGGAGCAGATTACTTGGCCCAGCCCCTGACAAGCGTAGCACAATTCTGCCTCAGGCAAAGACACTTGAAAATCACTACAACAGCCCCTCCCCCAGAAGATCAGCAAGAAATCCAGCCAAGACAAAGCTCACTGATCAAGGAGAACATTGGAATTCCAGAGGAAGGGAAAGCAAAGCATGGAATTCATGGCTTTCTCCCCATTATTCTTTAGTCTTGCAAGGTTAATTATATTTTTTAATTAATTTTTTTCTTATTCTAATTTTTTAACTTTTACTCTTCCCTTTTTGAATGTTTTCAAACTAGTTTATCTTAAGAACACCTTTAAAATTTTTTTGAACCTTTATTTTTATAGTCCTATTTTGTTCTTCATTGTGTTTAACATGATCTTTTGTATACACATAGGGTTTTTCCTTCTGAAAATTTTTGGGATACAACTTCTTCTAATAGATCAAAATATACCCTAAATCTAGCACAGGGTTTGTTCTAGTCTCCAGCCTGAGCAAATTCTCCCCACTTTCTTTTTCTTTCTTTTCCCAACCAACTTATCAACTCCATTTTTTGAATTTAAAATTAAAAAAATTTAAAAAAATTTCATCTTTACATTCATATTCCATCCCCTCATCACGTTTAGCCTTATTTTTGTCATATATATATATATATATATATATATATATATATTTCTTTCTTTCTTTCTATCTTTAAAAATTTGGGAGGTCTTTCTTCTAAGAGACCAAAATAGTCCCAAAATCAAGTGGATGGCTGTATTCTATTCACCAGTCTAATATGTGTATTTTCTTTTTCTTTAAAATATTTTGAACTTCTTTTTACCCTCTTTCTTCTTCACACAATTTGGGGTCTCTTCTGATTTGGTTAATGCATATTTTTCTGGGTTCTTTGTCACCCTTTTAGTATTTTATTCTCATGTTCATATGTTCTTATCTGGATAAAATAACAAGGTGGAAAAACTCACCACCAAAAAAAGGACAAGAAGTAGTACTAAAGGTTAGGGACCAAATCAATGACAGATGTAGAGTTCAGAATGACAATTCTCAAGATGCTAGTTGGGCTCAAAAAAAGCATGGAATATATTAGAGAAACACTGTTTGGAGAAATAAAAGCCCCTTCTGGAGAAATAAAAGAACTAAAATCTAACCAAGTCGAAATCAAAAAAGTAACTAATGAGGTGCAATAAAAAATGAAGGCTCTTACTGCTAGGATAAATGAGGCAGAAGAGAGAATTAGTGATACAGAAGACCAGATGACAGAGAATAAGGAATCGGAGTAAAAGAGAGACAAACAACTACTGGACCAGGAGGCAAGAATTCGAGAGATATCTGATACCATAAGAAAAAACAATATTAGAATAATTGTGATTCCAGAAGAAGAAGAAAGGGGGGGCAGAAGGTATATTGGAGTGAACTTTTGTAGAGAATTTCCCTAATATGGCAAAGGGAACAAGCAACAAAACCCAGGAGTCACAGAGAATCCCTCTCAAAATCAATAAGAATAGGTCCACACCCCGTCATCTAGTAGTAAAACTTACAAGTCTTAGTGACAAAAAGAAAATCCTGAAAGCAGCCCCGGACAAGAAGTCTGTAACATACAATGGTAAAAATATTAGATTGGCAGCAGACTTATCCACAGAGACCTGGCAGGCCAGAAAGAACTGGCATGATATATGCAGAGCACTAAATGAGAAAACCATGCAGCCAAGAATACTATATCCAGCTAGGCTATCAATGAAAATAGAAGGATAGATAAAAAGCTTCCATGACAAACAAAAACTAAAAGAGCTTATAAACACCAAACCAGCTCTACAGGAAATATTTAAAGGGGTCCTCTAAACAAAGAGAGAGCCTAAAAGTAACAGACCAGAAAGGAACAGAGACAATATACAGTAACAGTCACTTTACAGGCAATACAATGGCACTAAATTCATATATTTCAATAGTTACCCTGAATGTAAATGGGCTAAATGTTCCAATCAAAAGACAAAGGGTATCAGAATAGATGAAAAAACAAAACCCATCAATATGCTGTGTACAAGAAACTTACTTTAGATCCAAAGACACCTCCAGATTTAAAGTGAGGGGGTGGAAAACAATGATGTCCATGCTAATGGACATCAAAAGAAATCTGGGGTGGCAATCCTTATATCAGATCAATTAGATTTTAAGCCAAAGACTATAATTAGAGATGAGGAAGGACACTATATCATACTTAAAGGGTATGTCCAACAAGAAGATCTAACAATTTAAAATATCTATGCCTCTAACATGGGAGCAGCAAACTACATAAGCCAATTAATAAGAAAAACAAAGAAACACACTGACAATAACACAATAATAGTAGGGGACTTTAACACCCCCCTCACTGAAATGGAAAGATCATCCAAGCAAAAGATCAACAAGGAAATAAAGGCCTTAAATGACACACTGGACCAGATGGACATCACTGATATATTCAGAACATTCCATCCCAAAGCAACAGAATATACATTCTTCTCTAGTGCACACAGAACATTCTCCAGAATAGATCACATCCTGGGTCACAAATCAGGTTTCAGCCAGTACCAAAAGATTGGGATCATTTCCTGCATATTTTCAGACCACAATGCTCAGAAGCTAGAACTCAGTCACAAGATGAAATTTGGAAAGAACCCAAATACATGGGCTAAAGAGCATCCTACTAAAGAATGAATGGGTCAACCAGGAAATTAAAGAAGAATTGAAAAAGTTCATGGAAACAAATTATAACGAAAACACAACTGTTCAAAATCTGTGGGACACAGCAAAGGCAGTCCTTAGAGGACAATATATAGCGATAAACAAGCCTTTTTCAAGAAACAAGAAAGGTCTCAAGTTTACAATCTAACCCTACACCTAAAGGAGCTGGAGAAAGAACAACAAAAAAAGCCTAAACCGAGCAGGAGAAGAGAAATAATCAATATCAGAGCAGAAAACAATGATATAGAAACCAAAAAAAAAAACAAAAACAAAAAACAGTAGAATAATCCAATGAAACTAGGAGCAGGTTCTTTGAAAGAATTAATAAGATTGCTAAACCCCTGGCCAGACTTATCAAAAAGAAAAGAGAAAGGACCCAAATAAATAAAATCATGAATGAAAGAAGAGAGATCACAACCAACACCAAAGAAATACAAACAAATAGAAGAACACATTATGAGCAACTATATGCCAGCAAATTTGACAATCCGGAAAAAATGGATGCATTCCTAGAGATGTATAAACTACCACACCTGAACCAGGATGAAGTAGAAAACCTGAACAGACCCACAATGAGTAAGGAGATTGAAGCAGTCATCAAAAATCTCCCAACAAAAAAGAGTCCAGGGCCAGATGACTTCCCAGGGGAATTCTACCAAGCATTTAAAGAGGAATTAATGTATTCTCCTGAAACTGTTCCAAAAAATAGAAATGGGAGGAAAACTTCCAAGCTCATTTGATGAGGCCAGCATTACCTTGATCCCAGAACCAGACAAAGACCCCATCAAAAAAGAGAATTACAGACCAATGTCATTGATGAACACAGATGCTAAAATTCTCACCAAAATACTAGCCAATAGATCCAATAGTACATTAAAAGAATTATTCACCACAACCAAATGGGATTTATTCTAGTGCTGCAAGTTTGGTTCAGCATCTGCAAATCAATCAATGTGAAATAATACATTAATAAAAGAAAGAACAAGAACCATATGATACTCTCAATAGATGATGAAAAAGCATTGGATAAAGTACATCATCCTTTCTTGATCAAAACTCTTCAAGGTGTAGGGATAAAGGGTATATACCTCAATATCATCAAAGCCATCTATTAAAAACCCACCGCAAATATCATTCTCAATGGAGAAAGACTGAGAGCTTTTCCGCTAAGGTCAGGAACACAATAGGGATGACCATTATCACCACTGCTATTCAACATAGTACTAGAAGTCCTAGCCTCAGCAATCAGACAACAAAAGAAATTAAAGGCATCCAAACCAGCAAAGAAGGAGTCAAACTATTACTCTTTGCAGACGGTATGATACTTTATGTGAAAACCCCAAAAGACTTCACTCCAAAACTTCTAGAATTCATACAGAAATTCAGTAAAGTGTCAGGATATAAAATCAATGCACAGAAATCAGTTGCATTTCTATACAGCAACAGCAAGACAGTTAAGGAAATAGAAATTAAGGACTCAATCCCATTTACAATTGCACCCCCAAACCATAAGATACGTAGGAATAAACCTAACCAAAGAGGCAAAGAATCTGTACTCAGAAAACTATAAAGTACTCATGAAAGAAATTGAGGAAGACACAAAGAAATAGAAAAATGTTCCATGCTCATAGATTGGAAGAACAAATATTGTGAAAATGTCTACACTACCTAAAGCAATCTACACATTTTAATGCAATCCCTATCAAAAACCATCAATTTTTTTTCAAAGAAATGGAACAAGTAATCCTAAAATTTATATGGAACGAGAAATGACCTTGAATAGTCAGAGGAATGTTGAAAAAGAAGGCCAAAGTTGGCGGCATCACAATTCCAGACTTTAAGCTATATTGCAAAGTTGTCATAGTCAAGACAGTATGGTAATGGCACAAAAACAGACACATAGATCAGTGGAACAGAATAGAGAACCCAGAAAAAGACCCTCAACTCCATTTTCAACTAATCTTTGACAAAGCAGGAAAGAATGTCCAGTGGAAAAAAGACAGTCTCTTCAACAAATGGTGTTGGGAAAATTGGACAGCCACATGCAGAAAAACGAAACTGGACCATTTCCTTACACCACACACAAAAATAGACTCAAAATGGATGAAATACTTCAATGTGAGAAAGGAATCCATCAAAATTGTTGAGGAGAACACAAGCAGCAACTTCTTGGACCTCAGCCACAGCAACTTCTTCCTAGGAAAGTCACCAAAGACAAGGGAAGCAAGGGCAAAAATGAACAATTGGGACTTCATCAAGATCAAAATCTTTTGCACAGCAAAGGAAACAGTCAACAAAACCAAAAGACAACTGAGAGAATGGGAGAAGATATTTGCAAATGACATATCTGGTAAAGGGCTAGTATCCAAAATCTATAAAGAACTTATTAAACTCAACACCCAAAGAACAAATAATCCAATCAAGAAATGGGCAGAGGACATGAACAGACATTTCTGCAAAGAAGACATACAAATGGCCAACAGACACATGAAAAAGTGCTCCACATCCCTTGTCATCAGGGAAATACAAATCAAAACCACAATGAGTTACCACCTCACGCCAGTCAGAATGACTAAAATTAAAAAGTCAGGAAACGACAGATGTTGGTGGGAATGCAAGCTGGTGCAGCCACTCTGGAAAACAGCATGGAGGTTCCTCAAAAATTTGAAAATAGAGCTACCCTACTACCCAGCAATTGCACTACTGGGTATTTACCCTAAAGAATCAGATGTAGTGATCCGAAGGAGCACATGCACCCAAATGTTTATAGCAGCAATGTCCACAATAGCCAAACTATGGAAAGAACCTAGATGTCCATCAATAGATGAATGGATAAAGAAGATGTGGTATATATACACAATGGAATACTATGCATCCATCAGAAGAAATGAAATCTTGCCATTTACGACGATGTGGATGGAACTAGAGGGTATTATGCTGAGCGAAATAAGTCAATCAGAGAAAGACAATTATCATATGATCTCCCTGATATGAGGAAGTTGAGAGGCAGAGTGGGGGTTTGAGGGGTAGGGAAGGAAAAAATGAAATAAGGTGTTATCGGGAAGAAGACAAACCATAAGAGACTCTAAATGCCCAAAACAAACAGGGTTGCTGGGGGTGGGGGAGGGAGAGGGTGGTTGGGTTATGGACATTGCGGAGGGTATGTGCTATGGTGAGTGTTGTGAAGTGTGTAAACCTGGCGATTCTCAGACCTGTACCCCTAGGGTTAATAATACATTATATGTTAATAAAAAATAAATAAAGCAAACAAAGTATACAACTGATCATACATCTTGAGAACATAAACAATATATTTTATACTCACCACAATATTTCCACTTAAGGAGCATGAGAAAGGAAAAGAGCTATACCACCAGGTTTTTGAAGAATATTTAATAATAGTGGAAGAAACCTTAATTATGATAGTATATAAAAAAAGATAGAAAACATTATATGTAATATGATCTGAAATGTGTTTAAAAAGTATATTTATTTGTAGGAAAAGAGGAAAAATACATCAAAATATTAATAATAATTATTTATGGCTGTGGGGATTATGGTTGGCTTTTATTCTATTCTTTTACTCCTTTTTTTACATTTATACTAGTTTTATGATGACCTTCTGTTATTTTTGCATTTAGAAGAAAGATTATTTTTTTACAGAGGAATTTTTTACCTACATTATTTGCCTCATTTGAATGTCTGACAAGAATACCCCCATTGTTTTCTGAGGTTATAATAAAAACCATTACAAGGTTTTGGCATTTTCTACCAATTTCCTATGTCTTTTAAGGAATCAGGAATACTGCAGAAGTTTCTGCCATTTGGCAAATTACATTAATTATTATGACAATCATAATTATAAAGATTTTACAAAGTTACTTTTAATAGTTACTAATTTAATTTAATAATATCAATAATGGCTCTGTATGGATATTAATACTTATTTAATACTTATTTCATGACTACAAAGATTTTAAAGAATGACAGGTAGAGGTCGGGCCCGATTTTGTGTTTATCCCCTTCACCATCATGCTAATCTTCATTTTAGCTGAAAGCGTAAAACCCATTGTGGAGCGTCAAACTGGAAACCGTTAAAAACAGGTACTTCACACTTTCTCCCCATTTCCTTGTATGTGCCAGAGCTGGAGGCTGGTTGTCAGAGTTACACAGGAAATTCCCCCATCAACAGAAGGGACGCTTAAGAAGAAGCTTCAAAACACGTTACAGTTTCTAAGGCAACTTCTCTCCTAGTTGGTGACTCTTTCCCATGTCAGTGTCCTTAGAGCAATGGTTCTTAACCTTTCTTGCATCATAATGTTTCCAGTCATTTGGCTCAGACATTCGGAGTTCCCTAAATTCTTTCATCACCAAACAAATCACCCACCCACCAACTCTATTCCAGACCAGACTTTCGTATATCTGTCTTCTCCTCCTGGTCATGGTCTTAGCTGAGGCCACCATCTTCTCTGACCTTCCCCATGCCCACAGCCTCCACGCTGGTCTCCCCGACTCCAGTCTGCTTATTATCCTCCACTACCCATGTCCATGAGCAGGAGTCAATTTCCCGAACGCAAATCCACATCCCCACTCACTTGATCATTCTTTGCAGTGTCCCTCCCTTTAAATTCTGTGGCTGTGGGGAGTGTGGTGGTGGTCCAGCTACTTGCAATAGCACAGCCAGGCAGAGAGGGTCAGGGAGAGAGCACAGGCTCACACACTGATAAATGAGCATACTTCTCTATTCCTCTCTTTAGAGCAATGTGTGTTTCAAAGAGAAGGACCATTTTCATGGAGTCATTATGTGTCTCTCCAGGGATGGCTTTCCCTGTGACAGATCTATTGATCCACTCAGAAGCAGGGCTCAGGCCCAGGGAAGTGAACCACAGTGGTGTGTGGCCGCATCTGTGAATGTGCCGGGGAGCCCCACGTGTGGTAAACATAACTGGAATTTGGAGGAGAAGCTCTGCACAGTCTGACACATGACAAGAGAAGGACAGAGGAAAGCCCATGCTTTAACAATGGTTTGCAAACTTCAGTGTACATCAGACTCTTGGGGAGCTTCAAGAAATCCCCAAGCCCAGGCCAACCGATGCCATTAAATTGAAATCTCTGAGGTTGGACCAGGCACCTGCCTTCTTTCTCATCCCCCAGGTGATGGATTATACAGCAGCTATGATGGGTTTGGGTTTGCCAGAAAGGTTTCTACATGGAGGGTATTGACCCCTTTACCCTACTGGTAGAATTGACGGGGCACTATCCACCCACATTTCTCCTAGAGCTTTTTGGTAATTGTTTTTAAAAGGCTTTCTTTGTTCCTCTCCCCATTCAGCAACTGCATTTTCATCCATTTTGTCTTTGACACCCATCACATTTTTTAAAAGATCATCTAGTCCTAAGTGAGATATTCTAAAACAGTTTCAGCTTTGCTGTTGCTAGTCAGCTGGCTGAGGAGAGAGAGGGAGCAAGCTGCCAGTCCTGGGTTCTTATTCAAGAGAACAGAAGGGTTAGGTTAGCCCATTTTCAAGGTCCCTTCCTTTCTAGTCCAGGGGACCCTCCCTCCAGGTTCCTGCGGCTGTTTTGAGCTCTCTCTGCTCACTATGTCTGGCTGATCTCTAGCCCCCTCACCTTAGTGCCCTACTTCCTCTTACCCATCTGCTGGGCTCCGAGGGAGACTGAAGGATGCAAACTCAGGATGACCAGCAGCTCATTCCTTTAGTAGGGAGAGGCTGCGTGAGGATGCAACAGCTCAAGAGCAGGGGTCAGTCAGGGTGGCAGGTGGAGGCTGTGACCAGCTTCCTCCCTGTGATGTCACTGTCAGAGCTGCTGGGGGCTAGAAGGCAGATTGATGGGCCTCTGATTCAGCCAATGTCTGCTTCCATTGAGAACACAGAATGGCAGGAAACATCACACACGAGAAGCACTTTAATCACATTAGTCTGAGAACCTATCCATCGGGGTTCAAAGTCACATCTCTGAATACACCATGTCCAGGCAGCCTGGCTGCCCATGAGAACCCAGAATTTTTATTTTTTTAATTTTTTTAAAAGATTTTAAATCTTTAAAAAGGGGGGAGGGTTAGAAAGAGAAGCAAGCTCCTTCCTCAGCCGGGATCCCAATGCAGGACTTCATCTCAAGAACATGGGATCATGACCTGAGCTGAAGGTGGACGCTTCACCAGGACCATCCCTGCAGCTGAGCTTCCTGGAAGGAAAACTCACATGGTCCCATGTACATACACCACCACTCCCCCACACATGCACACACACATGCATAGTAAAACCGAGTGATCTCAATTCATTTTGGTTAGCCTGAAGAGAAAGTCTTGCAAATACAAAATGGTTAGATTTCTGGGCCAACACTAATGCAGGAGAGGGCATGTTGGTCAGGACAGGGAAGTGATTCTACACTAATTATACTTTCTGGTGAGGAAATACTACTCTTTTTTTTTTCTGTATAAAAGGCAGCACTTATTCGCATTTTTAACAATTATGTTTAGGCTTACAATTTAATGAATTGTCTTTCTGAACACAACAACATGGAAGTCAACCCTGTCGGGGGAAGTCTGGAACATACAGCATCTCTGAGCCCCCTGATAATGCCATGGGGTTTTGTTGTGTCTCATTGGAATGATTCATGCACTAGGGAGTAGATAGATGGAAGTGGGGACCATGTCCTTTGAAGAATAAGAGGACCACTTTTAGAAGAGAGGCTGTTGGACAAGGCTTCATTTTAGAGCGATTTGTAGGCAGGTAACTGTGTCCAGATGGCACCTTGCTAGGAATGGCAGAATGAGCCCCGAGGAAAAGTGAAGTGGGGAGTGTGTAGAGCTGGCCTGGTGGTGCCTTCTCCCTCCGTGGGATCCATGGGCACTGGGAAGCCTCCGTTAGCATTTTAATGATATGTAACTGTTTCATGAGGATTGAGAGGGCAGTTTGCCCATGGGAGATGCTAAAAATATACTTGTGGGAAGAAAGGAGAGAGGAAGAAAAGGGGAAAGGGATGACGAGGAGAAAAAGGCATAATTCAAAGTACTCGAAATCAAAGAAAAGTGAAATATAATGCCTACTATAAATAGCAACCATGTCAAAAACACACCTCGGCTCTTCCTTACTAATCACCCTGAGTGAGTTATTTTATACTTCTAAGCCTCAGTTTCCCCATCTGTAAAATGAGCCTTCCTTCACAGGAATTAAGTGAGGATGGACCAGTAAAGAAAAGCTTTATGTCATTTCGTAGCTCGATATATGCCAGGTCATCGAGTTTGTACACCAACCCTGCGAGGTCAGTTCCATCCCCATGTGATGGAGGAGAAGACTGAGGCAAGCTCATTCAGCTAAGCCAATAAGAAGCCAAGCTAGGATTTGAACCCATGGGCGTCTGGCTTCCTGGTCTGTGTTGGGTCCCTTCCCTTCTTTGCCGTTCTATTTTGCAATGGCTCCTTTTTTGACTATGTCACGGGCAAGATGCTAATTCTCACAATTTTTAAGATTTCAAACCATATTTTTAAAAAGTTTGGTTGGCTAAATTTGGGCTTTGTGCAATTTGGGAATTATCAGTGTATTTGATGTATCTAGGCTCTGCTCATTATTAATGTACATAATCGAGACATGCCCCCAAACTATAAAAATTAAATACATTAGTATTTTCAAAAGTTCAAAATTTGCATTAGTAAAACAAGGCAACATAAGTTTGGCTGCAAAATGGCAACTTTCCAAGAACAAATACTTTCTTCGGTGAGTACAATTGGCCTTTTGGGTCACTTAACTCTAGCTCTTCAAGGAAGAACAACTATATAAAATTGACCTTATGTTGTGATGTTGAACAGCTGGGCTACAGCACATTTTAAACCAATGTTTAAAAATAACCCCATACAGTGAGAACTGATGAACTCCTAAGGGGAAATAAACCTTGGGGAGTGTCTGGTTTCTTGTGGGCTTAGAATAGACAGGCAGACCTCATCAGTTCTGGTTGGTTCTCTAGAATTAAGACATTATCACAGGCAGGAGTGGTTCACTGAAAATGTTGTGGCAATCACAGATTCTCCCAGGTGCCTGCCCTAGAATTATTTTCTTACACTGAGGATTTTCCAACTGGGCATAGACTTGTTCGAAAATATGATCCTCTCACTTCTCAGATATTTTTAGAGTATGGAACTAGTGGCAGGTCTTTTGGTAGTCTTACAGTGATCGTGTAAGTTTTAGGATGTTAAGTGTGGACCTGGAATTTACTTGAAACACAGATCTGGGAATTGCTCTTCATATCTGGCATCTGCTAAATCAAGTTAGCATGGAATCTGATGAGAATAATCGGAAATAATGTGGTTAAGCATTCTCAGAAGAGCGTTTGTTGATGAGACACACAGCTCAACGTCTCTGATCACACAGAGATTCATTGCTCTTACTCTCTCTTCCCCTCTCACTGACCCACACACTCACTCACAAGTTCAGACCATCATGGTCTTTTGCCATTTGCTTGCTGTTACCATCCAACCCCTAATGAAACAGTTGATTATGTAAAATTTCTCTGGAATCAGTGTTGAGCTGAGAATTGACTTAAACATGAATCATGATAATGTGTCTTACTGTTTACGTAGCAATGAGGATTATCAAGATGAATGGAGAGGAACCAGCTACCCTCTGCATTCATCACAGAATTGTTCCACACTGTTATTTCTCATGCTGAGAGATTTATTGGTAATTATTGCAACCAATGTCTTGAAGGGACCAAAACCTTTTAGGAATGGAGGTGCTTCTATACCAGAGGGAACTAGGATCTGTCATAAAATCTGATACGGAATTATGTGGAAGAAATGCAGACTCAAGCATTTACAAAACTAGTAATCAGTATGTGTTGATTATCTCAACCAGAGTGTACATTTTCTTTCCACCACACATTTCCAGGGTGATTTACACTATATTTTCACGTTTCATATTCGGGAAAAGTGTGTCAGGGGTAGTGGGGGCAGGGATTAGCATATCTTAACAAAGTATGTTCAGGCTTGTTTTGTTTTGTTTTTTAACCTAATAAGCCTAGAGCATGCAGACATAGCACTCATTATACTTCCTGCTTTCAAAATAATTTCCATTTTGATTTCTCTAATCAGTCCAAAGATTTGAAAAATTCAACATTAAAATTTGGAGTTTAGAAGAGTTTAAAAAAAAAACACCATCAATATCAAATCAATGTGTAGATAATGGGGATGCATTTGCTAATGAACCTGAGGGACTTGACCATCCTCTACAGTTATTCATCAGATGTCTGGCTCAGAATCAAGACACAGACTGCTCCATCTCCAGAATCATTTCGGCAGCAGACCTGCAGAGACCGAGTTAGTATTCTTGGCCTATTCTCTAAATGTTCAATTAATAGAAGTCTATTAAAGGTCTATTATTTGGCAATAATGGCCAAGCTTGGAATTTGGTATATAATTTCTGCAGGCCACAATGGATGATTTGTGATAAGAGGTTGTTGTGTTGAAGGAGAAAGGGCAGAATGAAATATTCCAGAACAATTAGGAGGATAAGTTACTTGAGTAAGTCTTCCACCAGAGCAATTTATCGATTGCCAAAAGGTGGAAGGTGTGTATGCTTTGCACACAATTAACTAAACTTGACACTGAGGAACAAAGACAGAGGTTGAGCCAATGTTTACATATTTCAGGGCTGAAAGTCTGGATGCTCACCTTCTTCTGAGGCAGGAAGCAGGCCTGCTTAGGGAAGTGACCAAGCTGATTGTTCACTCTCAAAGCCTATTTGAGAACTTTGTGGAAAGATCCACTAAAGTGGATCCACTTTATATGACAACCCTCTCCTACACAGGAGATCTCAAAGACCCACCTGAGTTGTCAGTTTCCCATTATCTGATCATTCCATAGTGCTTCATCCACCTATAGAAACTTCCAGAATAATTCACTACTTATTGCCTGCACAACTGTAAAAAAGTCCTTGCTGTCATCACAAGTACTGGTCTGAGTATCAGGAGAACAGAATTCTAGTCTCATGTCTGCCACGAATTCACTGTGACCCTGGGCAACCCCCTGACTGTCCTTGTCCTACTTTCCTTAACTATAAAACAAGGAGGCTGGATTAGACAAGCAGTAAGTTCTGTTTTCGCTCTGAGCTTTCAGCATTCCTGCATTGTCATCTAAAGTACCCATGAACTAACCCAAACTTGGCTTTCCAACATTATCTTTTATCCCCTGCTCTACCACACTAGCCTGCTTTTGATGTCCAGAGCAGATTATGAACCTCTCTGTCCCTGCACCTTTATTTCTACTGCTCTATGAACCTGGGTGGCCTTCTCTTCTTTTCTTGCTTTCTCTGAATTCTGCCACTGGGGCAGTGCTTGGGAACCCAATTCCGCCTCAATTTCCAGCAGGGCTACCATTGACTGTTTCATATATTTATAATCCAAATCCAGATTTTATTTTTTAAAAAAGTCAAGGCAAAAAATTAGTTTGAAATTCACAGAGTGCCATGATATGAGCATAGGCAGCTGTTTCGTTCTCTGAAATTCTATCCAGTAAACCAGAGATAGTTTATGGTTCTCAGAATCTAGTGCAAAAATTGTGAGCCACCTCTGGGAAGGCAGAAATAAAGTGGACTCAGGTGCAGTGGAAACCCTGGAGTGGGACCAGCACTTGGTATTGGAGAATAGGTTGTCCCCTCTTTTTTATCCAACGTTACTCATGCTTTCATGGGAAAATGAGAATAGGAGAAACAGCAGCAGCACCTTAGAGCCAGTTTAAGATGAGAGAATGAAATTAGGGAAAATTAGGGAAGTCCCAGAGCCTGTTTGAGGTAAGGGACGAATGAGCAACAACAGACGGAAGGACTAGGAGTTTCCTGAACATTCTTCTGTCTCCCTACGGGTTGTGATTCCTGGACAATTCATTGCATTATATGGGACAGATTTTGGAAGACAGAAGTGTGCAAGGGACAGGCTTACCCATGGCAAATAAGGGAAGGGGTTGTTAAAACCATCCTATAAAACCTGAAGTTCTTTCCAAACCCTTACAACTACCCAACTCATAAATTTAGGAAAAGGCATAAAAACTAGGGCCTTGGCTTTGTTGTTGTTGTTGTTAAATCAGCTTCATTAAGGTACAATTTAATACATAAAATAAAATTTACTGAAGTTTTGACGGATGGGAACATTTGTGGAACCACTGATACAATTAAGAAATAGAACAATTTCATACCGTATTAGTGACCTTCTATAGAATGCCCCTCCTTTGCCCCCACTCTGCCCTCTCTTCCCTGACCCCAGCCCGAAGTTAGATCTGCTTTTTATCATTTTAATTTTGCCTTTTTAAAAATTCTATAATTTTATATAAATAGAACCATGCAGTATGTAGTCTTCTGGGCCTGTTCCTCTCCAAGCATAATGCTTTTGGGCTTCCTCCATATCATTGAGTGTATCCATAGGTTGTTGATTTTTATTGCTCTTATATTAACATCATATGTTAATACAACAAAATTAGCTTAGCTATTTACCAGTTCACAGACTTTGGAGTTGTTTACAAGTTTGGGCTATTACAAAGCTTGTAAGCACTTATGCACAGTGTTTTCTTCTTCTTGAGTAAATATTTAGGAGCCAGAGCACCAGATCATATGGAAAATAAAGGGTTAACCTTACAAAAACAATTGCGCAACTGCTTTCTAAGGTAACTGTACCATTTTTCAGTCTCAGCAGTAATACTTGAGAGTCGCAGGTGCTTTGTATCTTAGTGAATGCTTGGTACAGTCAGGTTCTTTTTAAAACTTTAGACATTCAAATAGTGTGTCTTAGTATCTCCGTGGTTTTAATCTGCATTTCTCTAATGACTAATGGTCTACTGTTGCATATATTTCTTGTGTTTTTGTCATTGTATATTTTGTTTGGTGAAGTGACTGTTCAAAAGTTTTGCCTCTTTTTTCATTGCATTTGTCTTCTTGTTACTGAGTTGCAAGAATTCTTCATATATTCTGAATACTACTACTTTATGATGTATATGTTCTCACAGTCCTTTTATTTTTTTAAGTGTCTTTCAAAAATTCAAAGTTTTGACTTTGATGAAATCCATTTTTTCTTTCATTTTGTGTCTTTTTTTTGTTGTGGGGGGGGTGTTCATATCTAAGGATTCACTGCCTAATTCAAGATTGCAAAGATTTTCCTCTGGAAATTTTATAGTTTTAGCTTTTACATTTAGGTATATGATTCACTTTGAGTTACTTTTTTACATGGTTGGTTAAGTGTTGAGGTCCATATTTTTCCATATGGATATCCAATTATTCAAGCACTATTTGTTGTAAAGACCATCCTTTCCTTACTGAAATGCCTACAGAAACACTGAAATATTGAAGTGTGCATAGTCTATTTTTGGACTCTATTCTGTTCCATTGATCCATACATTATCCTTACACAATTGCCATACTGTATTGATTATTGTAGCTTTCTAGTGGCCTTAAAAAAAAAAAGATTTTATTTTTTTATTTGACAGAGAGAGAGAGAGAGAGCACAAGCAGGAGGAGCAGCAAGAGAGAGGGAGACGTAGGGAGCCTGATGTGGAGCTTGATGCAAGGACCCTGGGATCATGACCTGAGTTGAAATCAGAAGTTTAAATGACTGAGCCACCCAGGCACCTCTGTAGTAGTCTTTTAGTCTTAAAATTAGGCAGTGTTCTTTCTTTATTCTTTTTCATAATTGGTTTATTCTAGGTTTTTATTTTTCATATATATTTTAGAAATAGATTACTAGTTTATATATATTCACAAACTAATAAATATACTAATATATACTATATATAACATATATACTAATACATAAGTATATATACTAATGTACATATATGTAAATATATACCAATGTATATATACATTAACTTATATATACATATATATGTTCATATATAATTTATATATACATATATATTTAGAAACAAATTACTAATTTATACTAAGAACTTTGTTGGACTTTAGATTGGAATTATATTCAAGCATATATTCATTTGAGTAGAACTGATATAATGACATTGAAGTTGTCTTATGGGTGAACATGGTGTATCCCTCCATTTAAATTACATCTTTAATTTCTCTTAGCAACATTTTATAGTTTTCAATGTCCAAATTTTTAACATCCTTTTTCAGATTTATCCCTGAATATTTCATGGTTTTGGATGCTAACTGAACTGCTGTCTTAAAACTTAAATTTATAATTTACTGTTGCCAGAAGATAGAAATGCAGGCAAGTAGCCATAAAGACCCTACTTTCAATGTTTGAAGTGACTGAAGGAATGAACTGCATAAGGTCTGAAGCATGCATTCTCATTTGGGTGACTATTGCCTCCAAGGTGGCAGAAAAATCTTACTCTTTTAATGCTTAAAGCATAGATATACATATGCATATACCAGTACAAAAAGTTACCAGTATAATTGTGGAATTAAAATTTCATGGAGATGGAGAAATTATGAAAAAAATATATTTTAAAAAGCCTCCTTAGGAAGACAATAATGACAAAAGTGGTTGAGAAACCCTGCTTTAGAATGTTGTTCATAGTTCCTAGGATGTATGATACTAAAATATACAAGTATTATGCTGAGTATTTTGGTACCTAATCTGTCCCAATTGCTTATGTATTGATCAGATTCTAGCATGAGAAATTAGTCTTAGTGACTTGTAAATCAAGACTATAATTTCAAGAAAGTTTAATTGATACAAATTATAAACAAATTTAGAATATTGAACAGCAAGAATTTTGTGTTAGTGAATGCTGGATTTTGTTATATTCCTTTAAAGAGTGTTGGTCTGTGTTCTGGCTAGCAGTTGAATTATTTGCAGATCAAGCTGATTCTTTAAAGTCCTGCTTTTCAGGTTTATTAGGGTCAAGAAAGCAGTCTTTACTCTATGGCTAACTTAGCCTCATCACTGAGGAGCAGCCCTTCTAAGAACTGAATCTAGTGCCTCACTCAATCTAGTATTGAGTTCTCTCATAATTGGTAGGATTGTAAACTTTTCCAAGTCCCATAAGAACTCCAGAAATTATTCAGTCTATTGCTTTTCAGTGTTTACTTCCCAAGTGTTGCGGAGTTTCCACTCATATACACTCAGATTACTATTTAGTGAAAAACTCCAGAGGACTCCTCTGTCCTCCGAGCTCTTGCTCTATGTATCTCTGCCTCTTCTACAATCATCTGTCCAGTCATTCTGAGCTGCCCACACCTCTCCAAACTCTGATCTCTATCTCTACTCAGCTAGACCACTCGGCTTTTTAGGATTCCTCTTCCTTGCCTTCTAGCCTAGAAACTGCCTCCAGGCCATAAGCTGGTATAATTGTTAAGTCTCACTTCATTTGTTTCCCTTCTCTCTAAGGTCACAGTCTTGGGCTATTTATTGTCCAATGTCTGAAAACACTCGTTTAATATATTTTGTTTTCTAGTTTTCTAATTATTTAGGAGGAAAAATTATGTAGGAGGAAAATCACAGCTTTGACAGAATCATGGAAATATGAGTTCAGAGCAAAAAAAACAATGAGGTAATTAGAAAACACAAATACCATAAAGTAACACAAATTACAAAGTAACAACAAATTATAGCAGACAAATAGGAATTAATAGACCAAGCAGAGCAAAACAATTTAAATAAGTTTATACATATCTTCAGGTAGCTAAGAAATGATATTTAAAGCAAGAGTTTGGGATAGTGAGAAACAATTATAGTTACTGGGTTTGAAAAAAATAAATATTTGACCACTTTTGTAAGTACTGTCAACCAGATATCATAGAAACCACCCCATCCCAAGCATCTTGATAAATTTTTAAGTGTTTTAAAATGTAATTCTAGATCCAGAAGCAAGTAAGTCTAGCCTATACACCCTCCTCTTTAAAAAAATGGAGAATTGAAACAAATGTAGTCACTGAGGATGGAAATGAAGGCTACTTTCATTAAGATATAAGCTCCATGAGGCAGGAATTTCTGATTGTTTTATTTCTGATGGAGCACAAGCCAGAGAACAAAGTCTGGAACAGAAAAAGTGTTGAGTACATACATGTTGAATGGCTGATGAGTGAATGAAGGAATGGTCTAGGGTAAATGGTGATCCCAAGAACCTAGAAATTTGAGTGTTAGCTAGTCATTCAGAAATAGGGGACTAGATCTGGGGGACACTGGAAATGTTGGAGGGTCACTGAACCTTTTTCTGTGAAGCTAAGGTTCACAAAGGGGTTTGCTTTTGAAAAAAAAAATTAACAAAGGGGTTTGCTTTTGAAAAAAAAAATCATTTGCCCAAGAGGAAGGAATTACCCAAGATCAGGAAATTCATTTGTCTCCAGCATGATGCTAGGAGAAAAAAAAATCCAGTAATAATCTCCTAAGAATTTCCAATCACTAGATTTTCCTCACTTGAATCTGGTGTTGAATTTATACTTCCTGAGTGGTTAAAGAAACATCACTTTATAATTAAATTAAGATAGTTCCAAGTGTAGCAACCTTGCATACCCAGCACAATCAAACACAAATTACTTGGTGGAAACCATCCCAGATTCAAGCCCTTCAGGTCTCCTCAGATTAAATTCAACCAAATAAGAGCTCAAATTAAAAAATATATAGATCTCCAAAATCATAAAATTGCAAACTTCCCTAAATGAAAGTCAGAGGAAACAACCCAAAATAAATTTAGACACCAAAGATTTCAGACACTGGCATTATCTGAAACAAAGTATAAAACAACTATGAATAATATCTTTAAAAATAAAAGATTGGATCAAAAATGAACAGGAAAAAATAGACTATTAAATATAGTCAGATTTGCGATAGAAGCAAATAGAGCTTCTAAATCTGAAGGGAAAGAGCATCAAATTTAGCATTTTATATGCAGTTAAATAATTCTTTAAATATAAGGATGAAATGAAGATATTCTCAACCATACAAGTCTTCATAATTTTTAACATACAATAAAAGTATTCTGTAAAGAAGTACCCCAGCAAAGAAAAGAAATAAATCCAAAGGAAGCAATGAAGTACAGGAAGAAAGGATAAGTAAGTAACTTGGAAAAATCTTATTGTTTTGGATATATTTGTTTAAATAAAATGTATTATTAAAATGAATTTCACCTAAGGTTTTTTTTTGTTTGTTTTCATTTTTAATGTGACTGCTAGAAAATGCAATAGGGCAAGAACAAAAAGAGGTATAGGCTCAAAGGTTAAAAGGGAAGAGACAAAACTCTCACTATTTCCACATGATCTTTATGTAAAATCTACCAGAGTCTACAGAAAAACTATTAGCATATTTAGAAAGTTTGGCAAGGTAGCTGAATACAAGATCAATTTATACATACACTTATACTAGAAATAACCATCTACAAAATTTACTAGAACATGAGCAACAGCAACAACAGCAACAATAGTAAGAAAATATCTAAGAAATAACCTAGTGAAGAAGATGAAAAAAATTCATGAAAAAAATATTTCAAGCCTTATTACATGACATGACGTAATATCTGAATACATGGAGAGTTACAGCAAATGGAGACCACAGATTACCATGATTTTGAAATACAAGGTAGTGGTGACGAGAAGTAGTTTAATTCTGGACATATTTTGATGGTAGACCCAATAAAATTTCCTGATGAATTGGATGTGAAGCTTGAAATAAAAAAAAAGAGAGTTAAGAAAAGATCTAAGATTTTTGTTCTGAACAGCAGAATGAATTTTGCTGGAAGAAACTTTAGAAGTTTGTTCATGAACATGTAAAGTTTGAGATGTCTTTCGGACATCCAAGAGAAGATATTGAAGATGCAATGGAATATAGGAGTCTGGAATTCAGGAAAAAGGTACAAACTGGAGATAAGTGATCAAGGGATCTATCAATGAATAAATGGTGTTAGCCATGAGACTGGTGCAGCTCACAGTGGGAGTGAGTATAGATAGAAATTGGTCCACAGATTGAACCTCCAACATGGGTAGAGAGCAGGGAGGAAAATAGGTGGAAAGTAGCATCAAGTGAAAATGTTTCCTGGAGGAGGGTGAGGTCAACCGTTTTAAATGATAAGTTGAGTATAAGGAGGACTGAAAGTTGGTTGTTGGGTTTAGGAATATGGGAGTCATTGGTGACTTGAAAGGGAGCAATTTATATGAGCAAATTCTATCAGCTCTACTTTCAAAGTGTATTTGATTGGGGCAAAATCATGATTGGAGTAGGCTTAAAGGAAAAGGAAATGAAAGAAATTGGAAAAAGTGAATATAGACAGTACTTTGGAGGAGTTTTGCTGTAAAAGAAGAAAAGTGAGGATGTAGATTTAAAAGAGAAAAAATGATATGTGTGTAGTTTAATGAGTTAGATCTAGCAGGGAGGGCAAAACTGATGATGAAGGAGAAGCGGGTATTATACAGATGAAGGAAATAGAATCAAGGGTTCAGTTGAAGGAGTTCACTTTGATAGAAATATGAATAATTCATTATAGACTTTCTATTTCTTTTTTTTTTAAGATTTATTTATTTATTTATTTATTTGACACAGATCGAGAGAAAGAGAGAGAGAGAGCGAGAGCGCACAGGCAGAGGAAAAGGGAGAAGCAGGCTCCCAGCCAAGTAGGAAGCCAGACATGGGACTCAATCCCAGGACCCTGGGATCATGACCTAAGCTGAAGGCAGACGCTTAGCTGACTGAGACACCCAGGCACACCTATTTCTTTCATTATTCAAACACTGTTATCATTGACTCCTCATCTTCTCTTCTCCCATCCCATATTTAGTCCACTAGCAAATTTTATCACTTCTGTTTCCAAAGTGTATTAGGATCTGACCATTTCTTAATATATCCATTACTTCCATCTGGGACTAAAAACCATCATTCTCTCTTATCTGCTCATCTGAATTGTCGCTTTACTTTCCCTCCTAGTTTCCATTCCTGCTGCCACCTCCTATTCTCTGCACAGAATCCAAAGAGCTTAAACACATAAACTAGATCATTTCACTCTGCTGCTCAAAACCTCTCAGTATAAAGTCTGAGGATGGATACCACCCAACTTTAAAACTACAGTAATTAATTACTACAGTAGTCAAGATAGTGTGATACTGGTGCAAGAATAGACAAGTAGATCAATGGAACAAAGTGGAGAGCACAGTAATAGACTCATATAAGTATAATCAACTGATCTTTGGCAAAGGAACAAAGGCAGCACAATGGAGCAAAGATAGTCCTTTCCACAAATAGTGCTAGAACAACTGGACATCCACATGTTAAAAAAAAAATCTAGACATAGATTATAGCTCTTACAAAATTAACTTACAGCTTACAACAGTTAACTCAAAATAGATCATAAGACCCTAAGTGTAAAATGCAAAACTATAAAACTCCAAAAGATAAAATAGGAGAAAACCTAGCTTACCTTGGATATGGTGATGACTTTTAGAGACATCAAAGACATGATCCCTTTAGATCCATGAAAGAAATAATTGATAAGCTGAACTTCTGAACTTCATCAAAATTAAAAACCTTTGCTCTGCAAAACATACATGTCTTTTTTTTTTCTTTAGATTTTATTTAATTGTTTGAGAAAGAGAGATCACAAGGAGAGGGAGAAGCAGGTTTCCTGCTGAGCAAGGAGCCTGATGTGGGACTCGATCCCAGGACCCTGAGATCATGACCTGAGCTGAAGGCAGACACTTAACCAACTGAGCCACCCAGGTGTCCTGACACATCTTTTCACATGATATTAAGAGAATGAGAAGACAAGCCACAGACAGAGAAAATATTGTGAACGACACATCTGATAAAGGACTGTATTCCAAAATATACAAAATACCCTTAAACCTCAACAATAAGAACACAACCTGCTTTTAAAAAATGGGCCAAGAACCAAACAGCTCACCAAAGAAGATTCACAGTTGACAAATAAGCATATGAAAAGATGCTCTATATCATATGTCTTCAGGAAAATGCAAATTAAAACAATGAGATACCACTACACTCCTAATAGAATGGCTAAAATCCAAACACTGACAATACCAAATGCTGGTGAATATGGAGTAACCGGAATTCTCATTCATTACTGATGGGAATGCAAAATAGTTGTCACTTTGGAAGACCGTCTGGTGGTTTCTTAAAAAAGAAAATACACTCTTTCTCCACATCCTTGCCAGCACCCAAATGTTTATAACAACAATGTCCACAATGGCCAAACTATGGAAAGAACCTAGATGTCCATCAACTGAAAATGGATAAAGAAGATGTGATACACACACACACACACACACACACACACACACACACACACACAATGGAATACTATGTTGCCATCAAAAGAAATGAAATCTTCCCATTTGCAATGACATGGATGGAACTAGAGGGTATTATGCTTAGCGAAATAATCAGAGAAAGACAACTATCATATGATCTCCTTGATATGAGGAAGTGGAGAGGCAATGTGGGGGCTTTGGGGGGTAGGAAAAGAATAAATGAAACAAGATGGGATCGGGAAAGAGACAAACCATAAGAGACTCTTAATCTCACAAAACAAACTGAGGGCTGCCAGGGGGAGGAGGGTAGGGAGAGGGTAGTTGTGTTATGGACATTGGGGAGGATATGTGCTATGGTGAGTGTGTAAAGTGTGTAAACCTGGCGATTCACAGACCTGTACCCCTGGGGCTAATAATACATTATATGTTAAATAAATAAATAAATAAATAAATAAATAAATAAATTTTAAAAAGAAAATATACTCTTATCATATGATCTAGCAATCATGCTCTTTGGTATTTACCCAAATAAGTTGAAAGCTTATGTCTTCACAAAAGCCTGCAAAAGGGTGTTTATAGCAGCTTTATTCATAATTGTCAAACCTTGGAAGCAAACAAGATGTCTTTCAGTAGGTGAATGGATAAATAAACTTGGTACATTTATAAAAACCTATATACTCTATGATTCAAACTCTATGACATTCTGGAAAGGGCAAAACTATGGAGACAGTAAAAAGAGCAATGGTTGTCAAGAGTTAGAGGGGAGCGAGAAATGAATAGGCAGAGCACAGATGAGTTTTAGGGCAGTGAAACTATTCTGTATGATATTAAAGTGGCAAATACACATTATTATATGTTTGTTCAAATCCATTGAATGCACAATGGTAAGAGTAAACCCAATGTAAACTATGGACTTTGAATGATAACGATGCATCAATGTGGGTTCATTCATTTTAACAAATGTACCACTTTGGTGGAGGATGTTGATAAGAGGCTATGCATGTGTGAAGGCAGGAGGACTATGGAAACACTGTATTTTCTGTTCAGTTTGTTGTGAATCTTAAACTACTCTAAAAAATAAAGCCCATAAAGAACAAGCCCTCTAATGGATCCCTAGCATTTTTAAAAATCAAGCCCAATGTCCTTATCTTGGCCATTAGTTTCCTATCTGATGTGGACCTTGACCTAATTTCTTATCCTTCACCCCTCCATTCCCTGATTTCCAATCACTCTAACCTTTTAACTTTTCAAGGAGCATTTTCCTCAACTTCGGGCCAGATAAAGCCATGGCTCACTTCTTTCAGCAATCCGCTCAAATGTCAAGTCTTGGAGACACATTTCCTGACACATTACCCTATTTAAATAGTATCCCCTGTTAAATCTCATTCTGTTTATCTTGCTTTATTTTTCCTTAGAGCTCTTACCTCTGACTATAAGCATTTATATATATCTGCATGTATTACATATGTATATGCATAAATATAAATACATAAAAATATATATACACATTCATATCCATATATATGTCTTGGTCAATATTCTTACTAGTTTATAAACTCCACAAGAGTTTTCTTCACCATTATACCACCATTTGTTAAATGATCAAATGAGTGAGTGAGTAGATAAATAAATGACTAAACATAGCAATGTGGATAGATCTTATAAACACTGTGTTAAGTGACAAATTAAGAAACATAATGAAAACTGCAGCCCAATAGTATTTATGTAAATTATAAACATAAGCTTCAATGAAATTTAATGGGGGAAAAGAAAGTATTTTCAACAATCTAGAATAATTACATGAAGATAAAAATGAATTTCATCCCTCACCCCATATTACACATAAAAATTAACTAGAAGGAGGTCAGAGTTAAACACAAAAGCTTAAACTATAAATAGTGTAGAAGAAAATATGGAAGAATATCTTCATGAACTTAAGTGAATACAGACAAAATTTCTTACACAAAAAAAGCAGCAACCATAAAATAAAACAAAAATCCCAATAGAATAGATTTTATTAAAATAAAAACTCTATTTATCAGAAGACACCATTAAGACAATGAATGTCAAGCTATATACTAGTAGAAAATATTTACAGCATTTAAATCTAAAATATGTATAGAACTTCTAAAAATCAACAATAAAAAGGTAAACAACCACCAGCACCCAGAATTTTTATAAAAGAAGACATACAGCTGGCCAATAAGCACATGAAAAAGTATCCAGTACTGTAAATCATCAGGAAAATGCCAATCAAAACTACAAGGCATATTCTTACACATCCACTAGGATAAAATGCTCATACATCACTGGTGGCAAGGTCTGATGGCACCAGCAACTTGAAAAACTGTTTTCCAGATTCTCATGAAGTTAAAAATACACTTTTCCAATGGCATAGCAAGCTTACTCCTGGGTATTTACCCAAAGAAAATGAAAACACGTGTGTACACAAAGACTTGTGTGCAAATGTTCATAACAGTTTTATTCATAACAGTCAAAAATTGGAACCAATCCAAATGTGCATCAGCTGATGAATGGATAAAGTATATGCACTCATAGAATGGAATCCCTCTCAATAACACAAAGGAGTGAATTGGATGGATGACTCTTAAAAACAGTATGATGCATAAAGGGACCCAGGCATGAAAGACTGTATATACTGCATGCATCTGCTTCAAGTCTGCAACACTAACGTGGGTTATGGAAATGTCTGCGGTGGTTGCCTCTGGAGGGTGGGAATTAACCAGAAAGAAGCATAAAGGAACTTACTGGGGAGATGAAAATGTTCTATAGCTTGCCTGGGGTGGTGGTTATTTTTCAGGAATACATCAAACTGTATTTAATCAGTGTATCTAATGAAAGAAAATAATACAGACAAAATTGCCTACATATACAATGATCTGGAATAATCCCAGGGATTATTTCAGGGATTGTTACTTAACTAAGAACATCTTTTAAGCTTCTTAGAATAGGTCCTTTCTGGGATGGGGGCAACATAAGGATGGCATATAAACTTATTATTTTATATTATTACAAAATTATTTTATGTTAATACAAAATTATTTTTATTTTATTTTTAATTTAATTTAACTTAATTTTTTATTTTTTTATTATTAATATATAATGTATTATTTGCCCCAGTGGTACAGGTCTGTGAGTCAGGCTTACACATTTCACAGCACTCACCATAGCACATACCCTCCCAAATGTCCATAACCCAGCCACCCTATCCCTATGCCCCCACCCCCCAGCAACATTGTTTGTTTTGTGAGATTAAGAGTCTCTTATGGTTTGTCTCCCTCCCAATCCCAACTTGTTTCATTTTTTCCTTCCCTACCCCCCTAAACCCCCTGCCTTGACTCTCAAATTCCTCATGTCAGAGATATCATATGATAATTGTCTTTCTCTGATTGACTTATTTAGCTTAGTATAATACCCTCTAGTTCCATCCATGCTGTAGTAAATGGAAAGATTTCATTTCTTTTGATGGCTGCATAGTATTCCATTGTATATATACCACATCTTCTTTATCCATTCATTTGTTGATGGACATCTGGGCACTTTCCATAGTTTGGCTATTGTGGACTTAATACAAAATTATTACAAAAATAATAAAATAAAATGAAAAGTCAGGGACTGATGAGTATGCTATGAAACAAGGAGAGTGTTGATTCATGAAATGTGCACCTGGGATGAGAAAGGAAGTCAGGGAGGCAGGCAGCCAGGAAAAGGAAGAAGATAGGCAGACGGAGAAGGTAAGGAAGGTGGAAGAGATCTGAAAAGAGTGAAGGTGATTGAGAGGTAATAGAAAGAGGAAGAGGGAAAGAATGAACTGCATACTCTCTGCATATTCTGCATACTTGTGTGGCCTGTTCTTTCTCTTTATTTGTTCTCTCTCCTCTAGCAGATCATAAACCTTGGGAGGGAGGGATCTCTGTAAATTCCTGCACCAGGCAGGGCCCCGATGCATTGAATGGTTCACTGGTTAACAGGCAAGCACTAGATGTGCATTTTGTAGCACAGACAATCCTTTTATTGGGATTTAAGAGAAGAAAACACTGGTAGCATTTTTGGGGGAGACACTGTGAAAGGCAGGGATGTTTGTAATTTCATGAACCAGGGCTCCCATAGGGCCCCAGGTGACCCTGTCATTATCAGGAGGGGCCTCCACAAGCCTCAGTCTGACTCCCTACCAGGAGGTGGGTACTGCAGGGGTGTGGATTTTAAATATTTCCAGGGTGCCCACTTTTTTTCAGGGCTCCTCACACAGATCTGCTGCTCCTTCCTTGCTCCTGTGTGTGTCTGCTGCTTCTTGCTTTGGGCAGTCAGTTGTCTCTCAATGATGGTAGCTCCATGCTCCCGCTCTGGGCCCTTCTGTTCAGTTCAGCTCATCAGTCATTTAATAAGATCCTTCTTCATGCCAACGCTAGGCCAGGTCAAAGTAGGGAACTATGATGACTGAGTCATGATTTTGCCTTTAAGGGGCTCGGTGTCTTGAGAGAAAGAAATGAAGAGAATTTCAGAATAAGGCAGCAAATGCTAAGACAATCACTGGCACCCAGAATTGGGCACTGGGCCCACCTGTGATTCCAGGGAAGATGTCTCAGAGCTGCTACCTGGGCTGAATCTCAAAGCTCACAGACTTCCCTCCTCTTGTAGAGCAGTGTTAAGTTCTGCTGCTCTTCCTCCCTAGGCATTCCCAGGCCTGTAGGGGTGAGCCATCCTTCCAGCAGCCCCATGTCCTGGCTGCACATTCATGATAGACTTTAATGTTGGGGGAGAGCATTACTTCCAAGATACTCGAGCCCTCACATCAAGCCGACCTCACATGAGCTACCATGAGCTACAAGAACCAGGAAAGCAGGGCTCAAGTCTCACTTACTTCTTATTCTTTTGGTAACTTGTGGCACTTGACTTAGCAGCCCTCGGGATCAATCTCCCAGTCTCTAAAATTGGGGCAGTAACACTGCCCTTGGAAGATGGTCTTGGGAAAATTAAGAGGGTCATTAAAAAAAAAAAAATACAATCTGGGACACCTGGGTGGCTCAGTTGGTTAAGCCACTGCCTTCGGCTCAGGCCATGATCCCAGGGTCCTGGGATGGAGTCCCGAATCGGGCTCCTTGTCCCACAGGGAGCCTGCTTCTCTCTCTGCCTCTGCCTGCCACTCGGCCTGCTTATGTTCTCTCTCTCTCTCTCTCTCTGACAAGTAAATAAATAAAATCTTTAAATAAATTTACAATCAGTTGACTTTATTATTATTTTTTAAATTTTAGTATAGTTAACACACAATGTTATATTAGTTTCAGGTGTACAATATAGCGATTCAACAATTCTAATCATTACTCAGAGCTCATCATAAATGTGCAAGGCCGTCATGTTTCTACCACTCATAGCCCTAAGGGTGGAACATGGTGTAAGGTTAACACCATCTTCCCACTTTACTCTTTTTCCATGGGTGAAACAAGTTTTCAAACTGGGCTTCACAGAAACATTCAGTAAAGTTGTACCTGTTACTCATATACTTGCTCATTGGCAATCAGAGGGGATTTAGAAGGGGAAGCAGGTTTCCATATCTTTTTCAAAGTAGTATTGGCATCTTTTAGGCAACAGTGGTGACATTATTGGTGGATCCAATTTCTCTTTTTATTCCATCTGTAAATTATATTCTTATCATCCTGTACAGAAAAATTTACTGCCAGACATAATCAGAGATTTCCAGAAACCAAAAAGTATATGTGTTGTCACTTGTGGATAGGGAATCTATTCCTTTTTTTTCAATGACCCAGATATGGTGCAAGAGAGCATGAGTGAGAATGAAGAAGAAGAAGAAGGGGAGGAGGAAGAAAGAGGAGGAGGAGAGAAAGAAGAAGAGGAAGAAGGCGGAGGTGCGGCAGGAAGAGGAGGGGAAGGAGGAGGGAAAGGGAGGGATAGAGAGACGGAGATGCATCTCCCAAGCTTCTATCTTCGCTTGTATCAACCCTACCTTATCATATCTCAATTAAAACACTCTAAAACCTGCTTCTATGATTACAAAGTATGACAACACACGAGGCATTCCAGCTCTAGATTATTCATACAAAATCAACTCACTGAAAGTAGTTTATCTAAGGACCGTTTCCATAAAGACCAATTTGTCAAATATTCCAACTTTATAAAATACATGTTCCTTTCAACTACTAACTAAGCTTATAGTAACTCACTACAGATGCCCTGCCAGGGACAGAGAGAGCCATCAAGAGAGTCAGGCCTCCTGGGGTTTGGGGCCCTACTACTCTTCTTCCTCCTCAGTCTCCCCTGCTCTGCTCTTCTGTCTCCTTCCCTGTCTGTCTGCATAACCAATTATCCCCAAATGTGACAGCTTAAAATAACAATAACCATGTTATTGTTCCCAGGGTTCCTGTGGGTCAGAATTCAGGGTGGATTAGCTAGGTGATTCAGACTTGAGGTCTCCTAGAAGGTTGCAGTTAAGATCTCCTGCCATCTGTGGTCTGGACTGGAACATCCACCCCCAGATGCCTAGCTGTAGCATTAAGTGCTGGACGAATAGCTTGTAAGTGCGTGACGTGAAGGTTGTGGTTGCTGAGGCATCTGCTTCAAAGACAACCATCTCCAATAAACACACCGCCAACAACATAACTAGATAAAGAGCCACCCCACCCACCCATGTTTTTAGTGACCCTGTTTTTTACCTTCTGGAACTTTAATTCCTGCTCTTAGGTTTTCATTTCAACCATAAATAGTGAACACTTTGAGACCCTAGGCACCTCACTCTCAATACCAGTAAAGGCAGAATCCCAGGTCCGTGCTCACTCTCTCTGCACTCATGACCTTGCTGTGCAGGCCCTGGGTATACCATGTACCCTCCAGGATCTGTGAATAATAAACCTTATTTTTGCAAAGATCCCTGGTGGCTATTGCTAAGGTCTTGACTGTTAGAACTATAGTAAAAACCATAGGACAGGCCCAGCTACAACATTGGCCTGGTTTAGGAAATTGTCTGTGGGGGCTTTTACAGGGAAGTGTCCCAGGCATTTCTAGCCCAGAGCATCTCGATCAACAGGGTGAGATCCAAACCCACATTCAGGCATTCACAGCTGTGGGTGTGCAGCCTCAGTTCCTCTCTGGCCATGTGCACCTCTCAGGACACCTCAAATATCCCACTACATGGCATCTGGCTATCCCAGAACTAGTGATCCAAGGACAGAGTGTGGTGGAAACTTCAGGCTCATTTCTGCAACATGCTGTTGGTACATAGCTCATCCCAACCCAATGTGGAGTGGCCTGGAGGCTGGAGGCTGGTTTTCACGTTCCCTGCTCCCTCCTGTTCTCAGCCTTAGACTTGCTCTGCTCCCTCTGCCCCTCAGTCTTCCCTCCTCTCTGCTTCTCAGACTCTCCCTTTGTCTCTCCTCCTGCCTCTCCTTTCTCTGGGGTCAGCAGCCTGGAAGTGTCTAGCACTCATTCTCTCCAACCCCCTGCCCTCCTCCCCCAAGCCCAAGGACCTCTCCCCAGCTACAGCAGCAGGGGTCTGAGGAAGCAAAGTGACATTCTTTGAACTAAGAATAAGTCAACCATAACCAGTTAGAAATCTGAAAATCTACTGAAGACAGTCCAAATCTATCATTATTAGAAATTTATAAAAGGCTAAAACTTTTGGACCTCAGCAGCAGCAACTTCTTTCTAGAAACATTGCCAAAGGCAAGAGAAACAAGGGCAAAAATGAACTATTAGGACTTAATCAAGATCAAAAGTTTTGCACAGCAAAGGAAAGTAAACAAAACCAAAAGACAACTGACAGAATGGGAGAAGATATTTGCAAACGACATATCCGATAAAGGGCTAGTATCCAAAATCTATAAAGAACTTATCAAACTCAACACCCAAAGAACAAATAATCCAATCAAGAAATGGGCAGAGGACATGAACAGACATTTCTGCAAAGAAGACATCCAGATGGCCAACAGACACATGAAAAAGTGCTCCATATCACTGGGCATTAGGGAAACACAAATCAAAACCATAACGCCAGTCAGAATGGTTAAAATTAACAAGTCAGGAAATGTCAGATGCTAGCAAGGATGTGGAGAAAGGGGAACCTTCCTACACTGTTGGTGGGAATGCAAGCTGGTGCAGCCACTCTGAAAAACAGCATGGAGGTTCCTCAAAAAGTTGAGCTACCCTGTGACCCAGTAATCGCACTACTGGGTATTTACCCTAAAGATACAAATGTAGTGATCGGAAGGGGCACGTGCACCTGTTAATAGCAGCAATGTCCACAAAAGCCAAACTATGGAAAAAACCCAGATGTTCACCAATTGATGAATGGATAAAGAAGAAGTGGTATATATATATACACAATGGAATACTATGCAGCCATCAAAAGAAAGGAAACCTTGCCATTTGCGACAACATGGATGGAACTAGAGGGTATTATGCTGAGCGAAATAAGCCAATCAGAGAAAGACAATTATCATATGATATCCCTGATATGAGGAAGTTGAGAGGCAAAGTGGGGGGCTTGGGGGGCAGGGAAGGAATAAAGAAACAAGATGGGATTGGAAGGGAGACAAACCATTAGAGGCTCTTACTCTCACAAAACAAACTGAGGATTGCCAGGGGAAGGGGGGGTAGAGAGAAGGTGGTTGTGTTATGGACATTGGGGAGGGTATGTGCTATGGTGAGTGCTGTGAAGTGTGTAAACCTGGCAATTCACAGACCTGTACCCCTAGGGCTAATAATACATTATATGTTAATAAAAAATAAAAAATATTTTTTAAAAGCTAAAACTTTTGGGGGGGTGTAAATCAGCAAATTCAATAGAATTGGGGAAAGTGTCCTTAAAATGGTATGATTTTGGCAAAAGAGAAAATGGCTTTCCAAAGGATTAGCAAGGAATGAGTAAACCCTGAAAGCGTGAATAAATCAGAAAAACCTTTCCCATGCAAAGCACTGAAATTCTGGTAATAGGCATTAGAGCACTAGGTTAAAATTCCCTGATTATCTTCAGAAGACTGTTTTTTTTTTTTTTTCTGATTCTTTTATTTGATAGAGAGAGAGATACAGCAAGAGAGGGAACACAAGCAGGGGGAGGGAAAAGCAGGCTCCCCACAGAGCAAGAAGCCCGATGCGGGGCTTGATCCCAGAACCCTGGGATCATGACCTGAGCTGAAGGCAGACACTTAACGACTGAGCCACCCAGGCACCCCAGAAAGAGTGTTTCTTAAAACAAGTTCATTGTAAGCAGGTACATGGGGCCATGGTCATCCCAAGAAAGCATCCTTTTATGAATTGGCTTTCAGGATCTGGCCTGCTGTAGTACTCCCCTTTTGGCTGTGAGATCTGTGTCAGCTTCCAGATGTCCTTATGATGTAGCACCTTGAACACACTGTCAGCGAGGGACTTCAGCTTCTGACCCTCCAACAAAGCCCCCCGGCACCTCAGATACACAGCCACCTCTCCCTGCAGACCTCAGCCACAAGATAAAGCACCCCGAGCTTATGGGCTGCACTGGGACTCTCAAAGCAGCTCAGTTCTTACAACTCCTCATTACAGAAGCATTACCATCCTTCACACACGCAGCACAGACTCTGGGTGGATTGTCACACAAGGTCCCATAAGAAGTGGACGAAAGAATATTCAAGATCCAGTCGGGCCATCTGGACGCTCCCTCCAATTCTGACCTTAAGTGGGAGCATCTATCTCCTCCTTCAGTGCCTTCATTCCAGTCATGAGATTCTGGATCCTGGAGACCCCAGGCACAGGTGGTGTGACACATGATGAGAACTCCAGGTCAGCTCAGCTGGGGTGGGTTGGCCTTTGAGGGGAGACCTTTTCCCTAGCACCCTCCTAGCTGTGGGAACAGTGACTGGAAGTCCCCAGGCCTGTCATCTGCCCAACAGAAGTGGTTACTAAGTGTGCTGTGGACCTTGGGCCAGCCTCGTGCCTAGCCACAAGCAGCATGTTCTTCCCCCCTGCTCAAGAGGGCGCTCACCAGGGCTGCAGAGCCCTGGACTCCCCACAGCACCTTTCTCTTCGGACGTGGCAAATGGGCATTTCTGATTAATCACAGCAGCTGCTCTCTGCAGAGGAAACAGAGTGAATCACTCTAAAGGAATTTTCAAGCCTCCAGAGAGGAAAGAAAAGGAAAAAAAACATTTCATTCTCTCCCCCCTCCCCGTTCCACTCCTCTCTTCACCTTCTTTAGACCTTTCTCCCTCTGTCTCTCTGACTTTCCCTCTTGCTCTTGCTCTGGGCACCTCTGTTTCTTTCTCTGTTTCTCTTGCATTTCTGTATCTCTCATTTACATTTTCCTTTGAGATCAGGGACAAACTGGGTCCCCAAGGCATGGTCTCGCATTGGGGACTGGGGACAGGCCATAGCTGAGGAAAGGGAGGTGTCACAGAGGTGACAGCCAACTGTTCAGTGTGCTGCTTAGGAAGGCACACCTGTCTCACCCACCTTCTTCACCATGGCTTGTCTGACCCCTGGGGACAAAGGTTGTCTGGGGCACAGAGAGAGGAGTGTGAGATTGAGGTTGACAGGCTGGAGAAACCAACCTGTGGTTTCCTGCAAAACAGGAAACCACAAGAGCAGGCTTTGTGTTCTCAGCAGACTCCGCTGCTCTGTGGAACGTGACAAGCCTTCATTGACATCACTGCAGGCCTCAGGGATGGCCGTGCTCATTTGTAGGTGGCAACCCAAGGACTGCTCTGTCTTTACTGCATTGAGACATGGGCAGAGGAAACCGAGGCCATCCCCATGGCTATACCTCAGGCAGCTCTCACCCCCAACTGGGGGTCTAGGTCAGTGGGGTCCTAGGAGTGCATTCCTTCTGTGCTCCTTTTGTCCATGGGTCTAAAAGAGGTGCCAAGGCAGCAACAGGCAGTGAGGGGCATCCACTGAGTGTCCTTTGAAAATACCAAGTATATCATAGGAGTGAATGAGGGCAGTTAGATGAGACATCTAGGCCTCAATGACAAATCATGAACACCTGCTTTTTATTAAAAATATGCCATTTAAATGCATTTTTCCTATTCATGAAGCTTTATTTTTCCCTCAAGTGCAACTGTCTGCTCTATAATACCCTGACAGTGTATTTTCGGGCACAGTAAATATTTTGAATAAGGCAGTCATCAAATTTCCACTTTGGAGGTTATTTCTAGACTCTGTCTCATGCTTCCATGAAGATGGCTCATTTCTTCCTGAAGGGGCTCTTGCTCTTTTTCATTCCTCTCTTTCTTTTCTTTTCTTTTTTTTAAAGGAAGAATGACTAGCTAGCTCATTATACCCATTTCTGCATCGTTGGGAAGTGTCTCCTCCCTTTCCATTTTAAGTGATGTATTTCACGGCCATGGTTGAAGCTGGTTGGAAGGAGGTGGGAAGCTGTAAGAAACTGCAGCAGGAGCGTACGTGATCTGTAGAAGAGAAAATGTAATTGACAGGACATTACTTTCAAACTCAGTGACCCGGCCTCCATCTTGAGGCCAGCGCTATCCCAGGGCAAAACCTTGGAGTTGCAATTCCTATCTTTGAGATCTTGCTGCCTCGTCCTCTCCAATTTTGGTATCGCTTGCTTTACTTTTCCTGAAGGGATATTGACTATCTACTGTTTACATGTTGCTAGGGCTCTAGAAGAAGTCGCAAAGGGGTCTTCTTGTTGTGTTGAGGGAGAAAGGGTCTGTCCTAGGTCTGTTCTTTGTTACAGCTATTTCACATGTGAATCAGGACTACTGGGCAGAAGAAGAGGAAGAGGACTGCATGGTTCTCTTCACTGCTGGGTGGCATGGACATGTGAGATAGGGCTCTGTGTTCTTGGATGGAGGAGACCCATGCATCAGCCCAGGCATTGGAATTGAACTTGATGGTACTTTCAGATAAGCCCGTCGATATGAGAAAGTTAATTTAATTTGACTAGACTCTACATCAGTGCCATCGAGGCGGTAATAGATATGCCATGAGGAGACAGCCCTGTAGGTGAAAGCTCCACGCTCTGGAGCTGTGTAGCAAACATGAAGCTCATACGCATTGAAGATACAAGGCACAGTCTGGCAGGTGCCATAAGAAAAGCTCAGAGGCAATGGGAGTTCA
This sequence comes from Mustela nigripes, assembly GCF_022355385.1. Taxonomy (NCBI): domain Eukaryota; kingdom Metazoa; phylum Chordata; class Mammalia; order Carnivora; family Mustelidae; genus Mustela; species Mustela nigripes. The sequence continues at coordinate 4,597,070 of NC_081561.1, forward strand.
ATGAAAGACAGATGACAAAAAGGAAGCTTTAAGCAGGAGGTAGTTTTTGCCTTGAGCATTTCAGTGGGCACAGGAACCAGGTTATGGATGACCTGGGCTGGTAGACTAAAGAATTTGGCTCTATCTCCTAAGTTAGGAGAAGGAATGCCACATACACTGCTCATCTGCCACCACTCTTCTCACTCCCATACTTACTCCTGCCACATGATAATGCCAGGAATTGATTGTGGCCCTTCCTCCTGGCCGGAGTATGGCCTCAGAATCCAAGTGCTTCTCAGCATACAAACATGAAAATATCCAGTGTCTTGTGGCAGCCATGGAGGTGCCCATTTGGGTCTGCCTTCAAGGGAAACTTTTGCAAGGAGCACAGCTGACTGACACCCTCCATCAGCCACACCTTTGGATCCTTTATGATGTCTACACCTGGTCAGACTGCTCCCGGCCAATGAGGAGGCATGGCAGGGCTACTGGAAAGGGTGTCTCCTCAGGGATGCCTTTTTTGGGCAGCTTTGGCTCAAGGAATCCCCATCACTCTGGCCAGGACTCACTGAGCACTACTCTGAGGTCTGAGGCTCTCTGCACTCAACTCTTGCTCCCTCCCCTGCTCAGCTGTTAGACCTGCATTGTTTGAAGGCCTCCCCTTACTCAGGCTCCCATACTCCCACAACCTTCCTAGGCATTTCTCCCTCAAAATTCTTACACCCTTTTTTTTTCTTAAGATTTTATTTATTTATTTGGCAGAGAGAGAGAGAAAGAGAGAGAGGGAGCACAAGCAGGGGGAGCAGCAGGCAGAGGGAGAGGGAGTGGGAGCAGGGAGCTCAATGTGGGGCTCCATGCCAGGACCCTGGGATCATGACTTAAGTGAAGGCAAATGCTTAACAGTCTGAGCCACCCAAGTACCCCAGATCTCTTACACCTTTAACCTCACCTTGGTGTTTGCTTCTGGGAGGACCCAAACTGACACAAGACCACTCCCAACTGATTGAGCTGCATTTAAGTCAAAACCTTTTTGCCATTTCTGTTCTTGAGAATGGGAATCCATCGACAATTTGGAGACAGGGGAATGACCTGGCTGGAGCTATCTAGTGCGTGCAAATGTATTCCACTAGTCAGGGAGACCAGGTCGGGGGCTGTGGCAGTAGTTCAGTGGGGAGAGGCCTGGACTAGGACAGTAGAGTGGGAATCAGGAGAGGGGTACAGGTGACACTGCCACATTTATGTACCTGAACCAACTGCCTTTGTCACCTGTGTCCCTCCTACCTGTGTGGAGAAAAATGATACACAGTGGTGTTTAGAGGAAAGAGCACTGACAAAGAATTCAGGAAGCCTGGGCTCAGCTCCATCACTAACTAACTAGGCACCCAGGAAATGACTGCGGCTCTGAGCTCAGCTTGTGTCCCCTGTGAATGGACACTGTGGGTGGGACCTGATCTTGAAATGCCACTCCTGTCTCACATGCTCCCCTACCTCTTTAACCTTGTGGTAAAAAATACATATAGCACGACGTTTGCCTTATTACCCGTTTCTTTCTTTCTTTTAAAGATTTTATTTATTTACTGAGAGAGAAAGCATGCACGTGAGCAGGGAGTTACAGAGGAAAGAGAGAAGCAGACTCCCCCCCTGAGCAGGGAGCCTGACATGGGGCTCAATCCCAGAACCCTGGGATCATGACCAGGCATATGTTTAACCAACTAAGCCACCGGGGCACCCTCCATCGTACCCATTTTTAAATGTACAGTTCAAAGGTGTTAAGTACATTCATGTGTGCAACCATCTGTCTCCGGAAGGATTTTCTTCTTGAAAACTGAAGCTCTATCCCCATAAAACATGAACGCCACATCCTCTCCCCAATTTCTCCTGCCAGACCCTGGAAACCGCTACTCTCTGTCTCTATGAATTTCACTACTCTAGATACCTTGCATGAGTAGAATCACACAGGGTTTGTCCTTTTGTGACTGGCTTATTTCACATGGAATGATGTCTTCAAGATTCATCCATTTTGTAGCATGTGTCAGACTTTCCTTTCTTTTTAAGGCTGAATAATGTTCCATTGTAAGTCTGAACCGCATTTGTTTATCTATTCATCCATTAATGGACACTGGATTGCTTCCACCTTTTGGCCGTTGTGAGTAATGCTACTGTGAACACAGGTGTGCGAATACCTGTTTGAGTCCCTGCTTTCAATTCTTTTCCTTGTGTACTGTGATATTGTGATTTATAACAAGAAATATATATTTATTTGGTCTTCATCCTAGTTCTTGGCACAAAGTTCATCCTAAAGACACTGGAATTTTCTAAGTGACAAGAGAGAAAAGGGTGTCTTTTGTTATGTTAACGAGTGACTTTTGGAATGCCTCTAGGTAACTGAAAGAGGAGAGCTGGTTGCCAAGGGAACCAGCTACATTAGAGGGTTGGAGCTTTCAGTCCCCTCACACCCCTGCCTCTGGAGTGGGGTGAAGGGCTGGAAGTTGAGTTCAATCACCAATGGCCAACTATTTAATCAATAATTTCCATGTGATAGAGCCTATACAAAACCCCAAAAGGATAGGGTTCCAAGAACTTCCAGATTAGTGATCACTGGGAGATTGGAGGAGAGTGACACACTTAGAACATCACGGAAGCTCTTAGGTCTTTATCCATACCTAGCCCTGTGCATCTCTTCCATCTGGCAATTCCTGAGTTAAATCCCATTGTAATAAACCAGTAATCAACTAAGTAAAATGCTGCTCTGAGTTCTGTGAGCTGCTCTAGCAAATTAATTGAACCCAAAGAAGGGGGTCATGGGAAACTCCAATTTATAGCCCTTAGATGAGAAGCACAGTGACAACCTGGACCCATGATTGGTGTCTGTGAAGTACGGGCAGAAGGCAGTCTTGTAGGACTAAGACCTTAACCTGTGGGATCTGATCCTATTTCCAGACAGACAGTGTCAAAAGTGAGTTAATTTCTTAGTGATATTTAGTTAAAAAAATGGTGTGGGAAACAAAGGCAGAAGAAAAATTATTAAATTTCCTTATTACCTAGAGCCTACTGACAAGTCCTTGAAACAGGACTTGATACAGTGACATTCCTCAAGGAACTCAACTGCCTTGACCTTGATACTTTGCTAAGGGCAAAAAGCGATCCTAACCTGACCCCACCCCTCCAATCCTGGATGTCTACTTTAAGGTATAAAAATTCCTTTGGAAACTTCCTTTATCTCTAAACCCTCCAAGATGCATTTTGGTAATCATCCCCCAAGCATTTGGCCAACTGAAGAGTCTCATGACTAAAGTTTTATTAGGCGGTAATAAATGACTTTTCACAACAATAGCTAGTGCCCTCAAGGTCCAGGAAACCTTGCTTCCAAAATTTCTTGGAGACTTACTTTATCCCAAACCGCCTCCCAACTTGAAAGTATATAATGAACCATTCCTCATGACCCCAGGGCAGCTCTTTCTGCCGATGGTCTTGTCCCAGTGCTTTAATGAAACCACCTTTTTGCACCAAAGATGTCTCAGAAATTCCTTTCTGGCCCTCAGCTTCGAACCCAAATGTCATCCTTCCCTAACATCATCAAAAAGATAAATCATAATTAGAGTCAAAATCGTAATACCCAGATGTAGAAATGCTGGAGCACATTTTAAAGCAGTATTTTCCCAAACTTTCCAACAGGGTACCCAAAACAGCCATTATGAGTGAATTCATACATCAGTAGCTGCCGAGAATTGGCCAACAGATCACAGTCTTTTAAAAATTCACATAAATGTTGGCATTCTGTACCCATTGTATCCTTGTTTGCTTTAATGTAAAAGTGATGTTTTCAGTTACACCCTAGCTGAAGGAAAATGTTACTCTGCAGAGCACAGGGAAGTTCCAAGGCGTGCCCGCTTACCCTGTGGCTTCCTCAGGCTCCGCATGACTGCGGCATGCAGTTTGATGAGCACACAGAACTTTATTGTCTTTAAGACCCCTTCTAGCTCTCACATTCTATGAATGATGTAAAATAGCACCCTCCCAGAGGAGTCTTCATATTAAACAAAGACGAAGTTAGAGAAGGACTCGTGTTATTAGCCAAGGGAATGAGTCACTAGAGATGGGAACTTCAGGCGTTCACGTGTCTGGGATGGAGACTGGAAATGAGAGAAGAACATTTCTAGAGCTGAAACATCAGAGGCACACCCCCTGGTGGGTCTGCACAAGAGGAGCCTTATATTAGGAGAGGCTGAGTCCTCTCTGGGCTTGTTTCCCAGCTTCCAAAGCTCTGAGGGCTTCTAGAAGATTATCTGGGCTATGATTCATCCATATGTTACCATAACAGAGGAGTAGTTAACCCTGTTACATGGATGCCGTGGGGAATTACTGAAGAATCTCACCAATCCTATGTTGGATTTCAAGTTTTCTGAATTGATGGATTCTCCTCTGGGGGTGTTTATGGGCCGAGTGGGAGGTGTGTGACCAAGGAGCTGTCACAGATCAGCAAAGTCTCTCTGTGGCTCAGTAGCAGCCAGACTGAGAGAAGACCCTGAGAAGATACCGTAATAATGTATGCAGGCATCCTTAGGTCTTATCCAAGGAAACAGGAGCAATTTAACCAATACTGTAGCTGTCACTTTCCATTGATTTTGAACCTATGGCCAGAGCTGACAGTGAACTGTTTTGCATTTCTCTGCTTTTGATTTCCCCTGACAGCCTGTGGTAGAAGTATAAACAAGTTGGGGGCAGGAGGAGGGAGGAAAGCAAGGAAAAAAGTGAAGGGAGAGCCAGGAAAGGCTTAGGAAATGTCCCAAGTGAGTAAATATTCCTTGAATGAGTGAGCGGTCACTTTGACATGAAGTCTGTTGAGGGAGAGGGATGGAACTGAAAATCAAAATGAACATGAATTATTAATTAATTAATATTAATTCCATATTTCATTATTTTCACATCCTCGGGGTGTGAGGAACACTCTCATGATATTGGCACACAAGTAGACTCATGCTCAGGAGAGCCCTCCCAGATTCCCTTTCAGGAATGAAGGATCTGTTCCCCCAGCTGCTGGAAGTGTCACCAGCAGACAGTCTTCAGCTGCCAGCTCTCTTCTGGAAATAACATGCTGAAGAGAGCTGCTTTGCCCAAGGTCATGGCCCCTTCCCAAGGCTGGCTGCATACCCAACACGATACAGGATGAAACTTGCAAGAGGTAGAGAGAGGGAAGACAGATCAGAAGTGGCCTTCGGTTACTGACAGGCAACTCTAGCAGTGGCTGTGAGGTGGGTGGTATGAGTCACAGACCTTTCAGGGATGGGACTTAGGGTGCAGCATAGGTAGCAGCAGGAGAGGCCACCAAGACAAAGGCTCATAATCTGCAGGAAGATATCCCCAGGGAAGCCAGGGCAGGGCAGTGGACCACGGACGCCATGTCCCCCTAGTACCACAAGAACAGGTGAGACCTGGAACATGTGACATTAGGGAGGGTCAGGAACAGGGACACCCCAAATTAACTAAGATGATTCCAAATTGGCAGAAAAATCTCTTGAACTGACAGAAAAATGACTTAATTGCCTAAGAAGTCACTGATTTATTTTTGCGTACCTGTGGCTCTGAACTTTATACCTGCTATATGGTGTTTGCAGTTTGGATGATGTCTTAACTGCTTTCCATGGCTAGAGTGCAAGTGTATGAGGGCATGCTTGCTAAATTGGGATCCAAGGCTGACAGAGGCTGGTTTGCAGAGGGCCTGCTTCCTCCTGGGGTGGAAGTCAAGTCATGTTCGCTGCTGGGAATCTGACGCAGCTCTGTAAGCAAACCAACAGAATTCTATTTGCAAGGCTGTGGCTTCCATGCAGAGGTCCTGTTCAAACATCTCTCCAGGAGAACCTTCTGCAGAGAGTATAGCTGACTGATAGCCTCCAACTGCTGCACCTTCAGGTCCACCATGGTTGTCACAACAGGCCCCACCTCCCCCGGCTGCCCAGGGAAGTACTAGAGCCAGGTCATTCCCTCCCTCTAGAGGAGTCCTCATTTGGGCATCCCTGGCTCAGCTGGAACTCACAGAACTGCGCTGAGGTCTGAGGCTCCTCCAGTGCTCCTTCCCTCACTCCCCTCACAGGTGTCAGGCTTGTATATGTTGGATGAAGGCCTCCGCTATCTACTTCTTCTCCCTCCACTCCATCACAAGTGTTTCCTCCAAATAATCTTTTGCATGTTTTAATCTGGGCTTGGTACCTGCTTCTCAGAGGACCTTAACTGACATGAAGGAGAAGGAAGAAATTCTCTGGAAATAGCTATATAAGGAAATAAGAAATGACATGACTATTTTGATCCAGGAACAAGACCTTGCTAGAGAGGAGTAGGGATTCTGAGGGTAGCATGTCATATCTTATTTGAATCCATCCCTGGGCAATTTCCCTCAACTCCTGTCTGGGTTCTGAGGTCAGAGAATATGACACAAAATCTTCCATTAAACTTGTGGCACCTTGGGAGACCCTCGACCAGAGTATAATCTGGTGGGGCAGAGGAGTCATTTCCTCAACACTGACCATAAACCCAGCTTAGATCCCTAAGATCTCTAGATGTTCCCAGTGGAGATCCACCCCCCTCGTCTGTGGCCGCCATGCTGGAGAGACAACCATGCCGCAGGAGGTATAAATCAATGTAACACCGGTTTGTTTGATGTTTTATTTCCCTATGTCCCTCCAGCTTCAAAACTTCGTGATTTTATTCAGTAGAGGCCTTGCCACTCTGACCCGACTGCAAAGTCAGGAATATGACAAATATCAGGAATTATGTGGGTGCTTTACTCTAGACCTGTATTTCGTTTAACTCACATGGCCCCATGCCCATGGACATTATAGAAGTACTGTTTAGTGATGGTAATGTTTCCAGTTGCTCTTCTTCCTAATAATGAGGGCTGCCAAACACAATCAACACATTTAGAGATTTAGCTAGCAACTGTTTCTTCAAAAGACTAATTTACTGAGTCACAATTACACATCAGACACTGTGGCAGTGATAGGGACAGGCTGGGTGTGGGAATAACGACGCAGATGAGTAAGAACCAATGCCTGCCACGAGCTCGGAGCCTGATGGGAAGACAGACAGGAATCAATAGGTCTGATACAATCAGATAGTGCTGGGACCAGAGTACTTTGATGGCACAGGAAGGGGAATGACTAATTTATCTTGAAATGCTCAGGAAGGCTTCGGAGAGAAGCAGTAATTGAACTGGATCTTAAAGGCTGAGTAGGTGTTTGCCAGCTGTCTCCGTCCATTCGGGTTGCTATAATAAAATACCACAAACTGGGTGGCTTAAACAGCAGACATTTATTTCGGGAGGCTGGGAAGTCCCAGATCGAGGGACCAGCTGATTCCTTTCTTGATGAGGCCTCTTTTCCTGGCTTGCAGACAGCTGCCTTCTTGCCGTGTGCTCCCGGGGGCCTCTCCTCAGGGCCTGCAGGTAGAGCGGAGCCAGATTTCTCCGTCCTCTACTTCTTATAAGGCCACTGGACCCTCAAGACCTCACAGAACCCTAATCATCTCCCAAAGGCTCCACCTCCAAATACCATCACACTGGGGATTAGGGCTTCAATGTATGGATTTTTTTGTGCAGGGAGAGACAAATATTCAGCCCATAACACTAGCTGACAACAAGGTGTGAGAGGAAGATATCCAAGAAAAGGAGAGAAAGATTCTACAAAGGCAGTGACTCTGTCCCAGAATGTGCTGGAGCACAGAGGCTTAGGAAAAGGTGGCCAGTCGTGGATAACAAAGCAGCTCAGCCCAAAATTTTTAAGGCCTTTGAACACTGTCCTAAAGGATCTTGACTCCCTTGGAGGTAATGGAGACCCCTCTAGTGTTTTGTCATATTTTGTGTCTTAATTATAAAAGTACCACTGCTTTATTAAATACAGAAATCTCAATTATTGGCTTTTTGCATACCTTACCCATATCCACTCAAAGACTCCAAGTTATAGAGATCGCCAATCACCCTCTGACTTTTGACTTAGAGATGAAATCACCAGTTTGTTCCTCTTAAAATATATATATTATGCAGAATAGCTGTTTTTTCTGAGAATAAAGGTTTTTTTCTTCTTCCCCTTCTTCTTCTTCCTCTTCTCCTCCATCCTTACAGATGAGTAAGACCCTCCCCTTCCCCCTCCCCTCCCCCTCCCCCCCTTCTCCTCCTCCTCCTTCTTCTTCTTTTTCTTCTTCTTTCCAAGGTTACAAAGAGCCTGTTATTTAAACCATGTGTGTCTTCTTAGTTTCCTGGGCTTCACATCTGGGGTATAAGGACAGTTTCCCAAGAATCGAAACAAAATACTATTTCCTTTGCTCTGCTTCCCCTTACTTAGGGCAGGGTGGTAACCCAGGACCCTCAGATTATTCCCCAGCAGCTTGCAAGTCCCTGGAGGGGATCTGCACGTTCTCGGGGCCTCCTCAGCCCCTGTGTCTGGTCCCTGCTCGAAATGACTGGATGAGATGCCCTGCTTCGCTTCGGGAACATTCAGCTCTGCCACAGACTGCACGCTGCGCATCATGGAAACCTTCTAGGGAGCTTCGGAGGGCTGACCGGCAATTGGTGCTCCCAGTCCTAGAAAGGGATCTGGCCAGGGACAGGAGTGGGGGCAGCAGTGGGGGCAGGGCGTGACCCCCAGGGTTTGGGTCTGCATCTCCAGGCCAAGTGTGAGCCAATGCGGGGGGGGGAGGGGAAGCAAACAGATTGATCCAGGATTGAGGTGGGTGGGGTGAGCCCCGCTGTACCAGGAGGACAGGCTTCACAGTGAGGCACTGAGAGGACTCAGCCCAATGTCAGGTGTGAGAGGAGAGGGAAGCCAGAGGGCTGTGCGTGGACAAGGGGAGGGTGCAAGCCTGGAGTGGAAGAACTGGATCGGTGAGAAAGAGGAGTGGGGGCGTGGGGGAGGGACACGGGGCGGGGGGGGGGGGGGTTCTAATGTCTCAGTGTTTATTTGCCCTGCATCAGAGTGGAGAATCCCACAGAGGAAGTAATGCGGTTTTCAGACGAGAAGTCAGCAGGTCAGCGTGCAATTTTTAATCTCCTGGAAGTGTTTTCTCTTGGAGGTGTGCTCTAAAAAAATGACCACCAGCCTCTTAAGGCTGAGTCTGAGCCCTGGCTCATCTGAGACCACCGAATCCACACGACCAAGTCAACATTTTATCTGCAATGCTGTTACTGAAAAGCAAAGCCTCTTCCTGATGTCCGAACAAGGGCTTTCTCTGGATGGGCTCCCAGCTCGGCAAGGATGCTGCCACCCAGGCCAGCGGGCCACGGGGCAGCGCACAGCAGCGGGGGTCGCCTCACTGGCCTCTTGGGATTGGCAGGGCCGGGAGAAGGCCAGCCTGTGGGGACCAGCCTTGGTTATCCCAGGGCAGCGCCCGAAGCCCGGGAGAGGCCTGCAGGAGGGCAAGTGGGTGGCCCAACGAATGCTGAGTTATCCTGGATGCCCTGAGAGGCTGCCCTGAAAGCATGCTCTGCAGCCGGGAGAGGGTGAGTCAGGGCGTCTCCCCTGGCAGGAGTGCTGGGCTGTGGCTGCGTGCTCCAGAGTCCTGTGCCTCAGCCACGAGGGTCACGGACTTGTACCTTGCAGGTGAGCAAAGAGCCGGCCAGATGGCTGCTTCTCCTGGCTCAGGACCAGCTGGGGATTGGGGCGCAGGAAGAGCATGTGTGCCCTTTCTCTTTGTTCCCTCTTCTCCCTGTCTCCCCTTAACATGGTTTAGCGGCTCATCAGGCTGGAATCATCATGGGCTCTTGTAGCTGCACGATAAAGTTTCAGCCCTGGGCCTGGCATTTAGGGGCCTACACGGCGGGGCCCGACCACAAAAGCATCACGTATTGGACAGCCCTGGTCTAAGGATTTGGTCCGTTCCCAGGGCAGTCCTGCAGCACTGTTCTGGTGAGCTCTCTCCTCCAACTGCCTCACAGTGTCCCCTCCTCTCCTTCCACTTCCCAAGCTCCTGAGCCTTCCCAGATCTCTCCAGTCTGCAAAAGTAAAGAGCAAAGAATAGGGACTTTGAGACTTACAGATCTGAACTTCATGTCCAGAGTTATCTTGCTATGTAACTAGTCACAGTTCTTATGTAGCCATCCTTCTAGGATTCCAGCTGTATGCTCTTGTATAAGACACACACCTCTTTGACCTTGTTGCTTCTTCGGCGACATCAGTTTCAGGCTCACTAGAGAAAAAGGATGGTATCTTGAGTGCCAAGAACGCATCCTCTTGGTCCCACCCCCTTCTGCCCAAACCCTGTCTCGTTCTATCACTCCCTTGGCATGCAATATATCTGTACAATCATAATACATTAACATAATTATAAAATTTATTATTTTATTGTGCTTGTGTTCTGGTTCCCACTGAATTGGTCATACATTTTTCATTCATTCTTTGTCAATTGTTTTGAAAGATTTTATTTATTTATATGACAAAGAGAGAGAGAGAGATCATGAATAGGCAGAGAGGCAGGCAGAGAGAGAGAGAGAGAGAGAGAGAAGCAGGCCCCCCACTGAGCCCAATGCGGGGCTTGATCCCAGGACCCTGAGATCATGACCGGAGCTGAAGGCAGAGGTTTAACCCACTGTGCCGTCCAGGCACCCATTCTCTGTCAATTTTTGATGGAGGGTCTACTATGTTCCTCTTATTGTGCTAGGCACTAGGGATTCAAAGAGAAAAAACACTGTTCCTAACAGGAAACCTTGTCTTTGACTTCATTTTGTTTGTAAAGCTACCACAAATAGTTTTTAGGGACAGGAAGGGTAAAAATGAAATATTTCTCCACCTAGTGATATGCTAATAGGTGCCAAATAAACATTTGTTGAGTCCTTAGCTTTGGAGTTTTAGATGAAAAGTGTGAAATGCCTTCATGATATCCTTATTGTTTTATTTCCAAGCTTAATATATACCAGGTGTGGCCAAATGGGAAAATCTGGACCTTCAAAACAGAAATGCTAGGAAATGATGGCTCAAGGCCTGGAAGGATTTGCCCCAGGCTTCCTGTAAAAGCCATCAGCCTCATATGGCTCTGTGTGCATGTGTGCGTGTGTGTGTGCGCGCACACGTATGTGTGTGTCCGTCCCCTGTGTGCTACAAGAGAAGCATAGGATGCAGACAGTACTCCAGCCGCTTCAAAGTGAAAAATCCATCAGAAGCTAATTGACTATAGTCTAGAGAGTCTAATGTAAGTTGATGGGGAAATAAGATTCCGTTTACAAAGATTTGAGTTACAAGCCACTTTTAAGGCACAATCCCCTCACCCAAAGTCAGGTTACCTCCTATTTCCCGGCGTTGTTCCAGTGGAGGCTTACATTGCATGAAATTCGAACTGGTTCTGTGACAAGTATAAGAACTCTTGGGCCCACTCTTTCTGAATCACCGCTGGACAATAATACATAGTTAACACTTTAACATGTCCAGCTTCTCTCTGGGCAAGAGCTCCAGCAGTTCCAACCATGCCCTTCTCCCCTTGTTCCTCGGGCTCCACATGTGTTCAGCTCCCTGGACAGAGACCCATGTTGATCTTTTCTCTGTAGATTCTTATGGCGCTTCACGGAAGCACAAGAACCCTATTAATAAGCCGCACTGCACCACCATCCTTACTGAATATCCCACTGCCCATTGGGCAGACTTTATGGGCCTGAAGTCATGGATCTATCCTGGGGTCTCCTTGCTGCTCCTCCCTCCCTGTCAAATTCTTGGGTCTACGGTTATGGCCCTTTGTAGATTATCTGCTCCTGTAGACCGGGCGAACTGTCTGTGAGCCACACGAGCTTACTACCCTTGTGCCTACAATCCACGGCAACCCGGATAATTCCCTGCAATCCTTCGTTCTGTTGTTTCACCAGATGCTGTGTGTCACCTACAGCTGTCCTTGTAACGACAGCGGTAATTAAATTTCGCATTTCTGCAGAAGTTGTACAACCTACAAGGGGCTTTCACGTGCATTGTCCCCCTCAGACTCCCATGTGACTCCTGGTGTTTCTCTGTCGTAGAACTTCAGTGGCCCCTGTTGCTTGCAGGACGGAGTCCAGGCTCCTTACCAGGGGTGGCATTCAAGGCTTTCTTGGCCATGGCCACTGGTGCTCTCGTGAGCCCCCTTGAGTGCCTGTCCATCTCCCCGACCACTGCCCACCCCAGTACATCCAACCTCTGGCAGCTCGCAGCCACACATCCCCCTTTCCTCCTCTGCAGTTTGGCTTTGGCTGGCCCTCTGGCCTCACGATCTCCTCCACTTTGCCTTGATCTTCCCTTCCCGCCCCAGCCTCTGGCAGCCCTTGCCCGTGCTAGGGCCCCATCTCAGAGCTCAGCATATTCAGTGCCCGTCTGACAACAGGCACCATGGAGGGCGCGTGGTTTCTTTATTGTGATAAAACACGTGTGATAAACAATTGGACATTCTGGTCCCATTTAAGTGTACAGTTCGGGGATATCAAAGAATTACATTGTTGTCATTGTGGCATCACTGCCCGTTTCTACAACATTTTTGTTATCCCACACGGAAACTGTACCATTTGCATTAGTCTTCTAAAGCAGCCGCAGCAAAATACCCCAGGCTTGCCCGACGGATATTTATTTTCCCCCAGTTCCAGAGGGTGAAGTCTAAGATCCAAGGGTTATTGGGATTGGTGTCTGGGGAGGACTCTCACCTCATTTGTAGATGGCTCCCTTCTCACTGTGTCCTCACAGGGCCTTTTCTGTGTTCATGTGTGTGGGGGAGAGGTGGGGAACGGACAAGGAAGGAGAGAGTGAGCAGGAGTGGGAGGGGAGAGCAAGCTCTGGGGTCTCATCCTCTTTTTTTGCCCCTTCCTCTTCTTAAAAGGACACCAGTCTTGTCAGATTAGGGCCTACCCTAAGACCTCATTTAAGCTCAATAATCCCCCTAAAAGTCCCATTGCTGCAAGACTCTCACTGGGGATAAAAATTCGGGGAGAGAAGACATAATTCAGTCCCTAACACCATTCAAGAATAACTCCCCCTCAAAAATAACACCATTCTGCTTTCAGCACTATCAATTTGACAACTTCCATATAGGAGGAATCATACAGGGTCTGTCCTTGTGTGACTGGCTTATTCAAAGAGTATCATGTCCTCAAGGTTCATCCATTGCTGGGGACTGCCTCCAGCCGGGCAAGTCCCCGCCATTACAAGATGGCGCTTGGCTCACTGCCAGCAAAATTCGCTGCAAGTAAACAACGAACTTTCTGGTGAAGCCCGCCTAAAGGAGGACATAGTCATTGGCTGTTTCAAATTTAATCGGCATAGTAACAAGACTCTCATTGGCTCTCCCCATTGCTTGGCCCCTTACTGGTCACCCTACTGCATATAAGCTAAGGAAGTTGACGAAATAAGGGGAATGAAGCATTAACACCGAGCCAGGCTTCTTGTCCTCCTTGAGAGTCGAGGGCGACAATCCATGTTATGGCACATGTCAGAATGTCAGAATCACCTTCCTTTTTAAGGCCAAATAATACTCCATTGTATGTACATAACCCTATGTTGTTTATCCATTCATCTGCCAATGAAACTCTTTGTTTTACAGGGTCTGTGTTTGTCTCTGTCCTGAGGTTGGAAACCTGGCCAGATACTTCTCTGCATCCATGTGTCAGACACTGTTTTTGTCTCAATAAGTGTTGAATGAATGAGTCAATCAACGACATACTGATCCTCACCATACCTTCCAAGTGAGGCAGGCTCCTCTGTTACTACTTCCATTTTACAGATGAAGAACCCAGATGGGAAAAGGTAAAGGGACCTTCCATCAAACTTGATTGCCTTTCTCATCTTACTGGTCATTATACTGAGTAGAAATCATCCTGCTTTGTCTAGACCTTGCCCTGCTTTAGACCTCAATCACAGAGCTTCATTTCTACGAGGGTACCTAACTTCCAGGCAGAGAAATTGTGTAGCTTTTAGATGAGGCAGAGGCAATGCCAGTGATCTTCTGGGCCTGCAGATGATCAAGCAGTCAGAGCCCAGACTCCATTATGGTACAAGGCCCTAAATCAGTGGTTCTCAACCAAGGGGCACTTTTGCTTCCCAGGGGACATTAGTCAATGTCTAGAGACATTACTGATTGCCGTAACTGTGGGGCACAGACCACTTGCATTTAGCGGTAGAAGCTGGGGATGCTGCTAACTGCCTACAATGTGCAGGCACCCCCCTTACAAAGAATTATCTAGCCCAAATGTCAATAATGCGTAGATCAAAAAACCTTGTCCCAAAAGGAGTCATCAGAAACTAAGTAGTCTCAGCATTGGAGAAACAACCAGACAGGCCTGGAGGCCTCTTGGAGAGAAGCAGATAGCAGACTTCTGAGGGGCCACACCAGGCTGCCGATATCCAAAGGCCCCTAACAAGTCCTGAATGACTTACTAACAGAGTAAACCTAATGGTTTGATGAGTCCTGGAGCCCTGGGGCTTTTGGGAGACAAGGGTGGCAAAATGGGTAAGTACCTCCTCCAGCTTCTTGTGATATTCTGCCTGGGTTGCCTTCAGGGATGAAACATAAAAATGATATACATAGATTATGCCATAACATAGACATGGGTGTGCAGAATAATGCTGAATGGGAAAAAAAAGCAGGATGTAAAATGCCATGTGTGCACTAGTACATCAATGTTCAAATATATATTAATGTACATAGGGAAAGATAAAGAAAGTTTATAATAATAGAGTCCTTATTCAGTTGGGATCTTTGTAAAATATTTACTTTAAAAATTTGTTTTATAAATCAAACCGACTCCACACATAAGAAGGAAAATAATCAGGATTAGAGCAGAGATCAATGAGGTAGAAAGCAGAGAAATAATAGAATGTACCAATGAAACTAGAAGGTGGTTTTTGAAAGAATCAATAAGATCGATAAACCATTGGCCACACTAATCCAAAAGAAAAGAGAGAAAGCCCAAATTATTAAAATTATGAATGAAAAGGGAGACATCACAACTAACACCAAGGAAATAGAAACAATCATCGAAGTTATTATCAACAGTTATATGCCAATAAGCTAAGCAACCTAGATGAAATGGATGCATTCTTGGAAAGCCATAAATTCCCAAAATTGAACCAGGAAGAAATTGACAACCTGAATAGATTGATATCTAGTAATGAGATTGAAGCAGTGATCAAAACATCCCCAAAACAAGAGCCCAGGACCTGATAGATTCCCTGGAGAATTCTACCAAACTTTCAAAGAAGAAACAACACCTATTCTCCTGAAGCTGTTTCAAAAAAAAAAATGAAGCAGAAGGAAAACTTCCAGACTCTTTCTATGAAGCCAGCATTACCCTGATCCCCCAGGCAAAGACCCTACCGAAAAGGAGAATTTCAGACCAATATCACTGATGAATGTGGATGCTAAGATTCTTAACAAGATCCTAGCAAACGGGATCCAACAGCACATTAAAAAGATTATCCACCTCCTAAACTCAACACACACAAAACAGACAATCATATCAAAAAATGGGCAGAAGACATGAAGAGACACTTCTCCAATAAAGACATACAAATGGCTATCAGACACATGAAAAAATGTTCATCATCACTAGCCATCATGGAAATTCAAATTAAAACCATATTGAGATATCACCTTATACCAGTTAGAATGGCCAAAATTAGCAAGACAGGAAATAACATGTGTTGGAGGGGATGTGGAGAAAGGGGAACCCTCTTACACTGTTGCTGGGAATGCAAGTTGGTGCAGCCACTTTGGAGAACAGTGTGGAGATTCCTCAAGAAATTAAAAATAGATCTTCCCTATGACCCTGCAGTTGCACTACTGGGTATTTACCCCAAAGATATAGATGTAGTGAAAAGAAGGGCCATCTTTACCCCAATGTTTATAGCAGCAATGGCCACGGTTGCCAAACCGTGGAAAGAACCAAGATGCCCTTCAACAGATGAATGAATAAGGAAGATGTGGTCCATATACACTATGGAGTATTATGCTTCCATCAGAAAGGACGAATACCCAACTTTTGTAGCAACATGGACGGGACTGGAAGAGATTATGCTGAGTGAAATGAGTCAAGCAGAGAGAGTCAATTATCATATGGTTTCACTTATTTGTGGAGCATAACAAATAGCATGGAGGACATGGGGAGATGGAGAGGAGAAGGGAGTTGAGGGAAATTGGAAGGGGAGGTGAACCATGAGAGACTCTGGACTCTGAAAAACAATCTGAGGGTTTTGAAGAGGTGGGGGGTGGAAGGTGGGGGGAACCAGGTGGTGGGTATTATAGAGGGCATGGATTGCATGGAGCACTGGGGTGGTGCAAAAACAATGAATACTGTTAAAATAAATAAAAAATTTAAAAAAATTTAAAAAAAGAAATAAACTAGTTACCAACACTAAAAACAATTGTTATATAAATATACTCTTAGAATTTCAAAAATCTAGAGTGTAGCCCTTCCTTCAGATGAATAGGTGCCATTCACTGGGCTCTTATAGTTACCCAGGCACTGTGCTGGGCACTTTGTAGACATAATCATATTAAACCCTAATTAACCAATAAGGAAGGCAGTAGTGTGCCTATTTTTCAGATGAGAAACCTGAAATTTGGTAATTATGTGATTGATCAAGGTCACAGAATAGCAAACATTGGGCTGGGATGTTCACCAATTTCCCCATGCCTATTTCAGGGTTTGTGGAATATGCCATGCTACCTGTGGGATTTGGTGGTCTAACACTATGGCCAGTTTTATCAACAGGTAATATGGCGTTCCTGGTATGCTTCACTAACTCCTGTTTGCAAGATAGCCATGCAACTTGTTGGTATTATCTCTAGACTTCTGTGGTCATGAACCTGTAGATTTTAACTTTCATGGGATATGATGGTTTGTCTTTAACTCATTGATATTATGAAATGTATTGGGTATCAATCATTTCACAAAACCAAAACGAATTACAAGTCTCCACAAAACAGAAGGAGATGAAGAAGATGTCCCTCCAAAATGTGATCTAGTTTTAACTGTAAATCATTCAAATTGTCTATTGCCATACCATAAAAATAGTTTAAAATTTGTCACAGAATAAGATTTTATTTCTGTTCTCATTTTTCTTTTTTCTTTTTAAAGATTTTATTTGTTTATTTGAAAGAGAGAGAGAGCACAAGTAGAGGGAGGGACAGAGGGAGAGAAAGAAGTAGACTCCCTGATGAGCAGGGGGCCTCAATCCCAGGACTCCAGGATCATGACCGGAGCTGAAGGCAGATACTTAACTGGCTGAGCCAACCAGGGACTCCCTTTCCTCATTTTTCATTGATGACCTAATATTTCAGGCTTTTGGAATGTAAACAACACAGTGTTATTATTTTATGGGACTTTGATCATAAAGTTAGGGCTCAAAGGCTATGTGTTTGCTGTGATAGGGTGTGGGACAGGCAATGTATCTTCTTGTGAGCTTACTGAACACAAAGAGATTCCATTTGCTCTGTGGTTATTGTCTTGGGTCAGGGTGCCCTGGAGTAGAGCCTGAGGCAGGGGTTTGGTGCACAGTATTTATCAAGGGAGTGTTCTCTAGGAAGAACTATAAGGAAGGGAGGGAAGGGGACTAGGGAAGGACAAGAGAGCAGGGATGTGACTCCCTTCCACAGTGGAGAGCTCTGGAACATAAACATCACCCCAGGTTTGTCTTTCACTTAGGCAAAGGAGCCAACCTTTTATACTTTCCCCTGACAACCAGTCATTAGTGTAGGCTGACCACCCCCTGCAGATGGGGGGTGTAATCTCCCCACAAGAGACCACCCCTGAACCCAGAGCAATTAGCAGCCAAACTCCCTGGGGGAGGGGTGGGAAAATGTGAGTGCAGTGAAGCAAGGAAGAGGATAATCGTGAGAGTACCAAGGACATCTATCAAAATTCTTTTTTTTCCCCTAAGATCAAGTTTTTCTAAAGAACACTATTATAAGAGATTAATCTATAAAGCAAGAATTAAATTAAACACACAGGCAAGTACACTTAGACACCTTTTTACTAGGCTTTCGCTGTTAAAATTCTTGTTTTTATCTTATTCCTGCTCATAGATCTTAATGAAAATATACTTTTGTCACTTATTTCAACATGAAACCCAAATTCATGTATAAGACCCAGGTCTTCAAGTACCTGGAGACCTCACTTGATTTTTAATAACTGCTGCTTTGGACTTCCTTAGCCAGAGGAACTACATTGGCCTGGTCTGACTCCTTCCACCCAGAGGTGTTCAGGACCTTGCCACTCAACCCAGACTCTTGTTTTCTTTGCACAGAAAGAAAGCAAGGGTTGGGGACAGCACCCCTTCCTTAGTCCCATGCTCTAGTTTTCTGCCAAGTATAGTAGAAGATAGAGCTTAATCCCATCAGGCTTCCCTAGCCAGCAGTGAGTCCCCTAGCTGTCTTCATCAATCCAAAGAAGCTTCCCCAACACTCAACCACCTCTTCACCTTTGCCTCTAATATTCTATTCAGTGGAGAAAAATCATCTGTCCTTCCTGGCCTCTTGCCACTCACCAAACTAGTAAGACTCTGGTAAGAGCCAAAATTTACCTATGACGGTCCCCATAGCAACAGTTTCTTTCCTGACACTAGTGCTTTCAGTTAACTACTGCTACAAAAGTCTCAGTTTGTACCAGAACATTACTTTTTAAAACACATTTAAGTAGAATTTGACAAGGGTTTTATATAGAGCAATAAAGCAGTTTCACCTCAGTGATTCATAAATATCTAGATGTGGTTTATGATTATGGTCCTTAATTTACCCCATAATCATCATCATCAACCTAACGATATGATGAATGACACAGAGGTCGGTATGAAGATTTATATATTTAAGATGTAAAAACGTTTAGAGAAAATGATATCATGTGAAGAATCTTCACGGATAAAGATTTGAAAAGTGAAGTGGAGTATCAAGACCTGAATGATACATTTGTTAACAGGTTTCTCTATTTCCCACTTGTGCTACCACATGAAAATGCTGCTGCCATATTTTTATCTGCCCGTAAAAGTGACAGAGCACTTTTTGTCAAGTAATGAGTCTCCATCATCTGTTCTGCTATGGGGCCATCTGCAAATTCCATTTGGACACCATCACTATCTATCACATCACATCGTAGCTTAAAAATGTACCAATCAGAGATAGCTTGTGGCTAAAATACTGACAATGACAGAGATTGACCAGGCTGGCCAGCACAGGGATACTTCTATGTTCTCAGACACTCATTTTATGGGGCACTTTACTCATGTGCACCACCTGTAGTTACTGCGGCCAAGTCTGCCCCTGGAAGAAGCCATGAAATGAAGAGTGGCCAAGAGGTTGATTTCATGGTTAGTAAGCAAGGATATGAGCTAATGTGTATCCACTATATAAAGGATGGCCCTCTAAATCCTGGAATCCTTTTCATATGCTTGTGGGGATCAACAATAAAATTCATACAGATGGACAGTGAATGTAGTTTAGGGGAAAGCAAGAGGCATTTTATAAGGTCAAGAACCTGCCAGCCAAGGACACTGGATTCCTGTTGGAGCTCTAATCAGTTTCTCTCCAAAACCAATATTCTCATTTACCTGATAGTTGCATCTAACCAAATAGAAGGGTAATTCTCCTGTTGGGGTCCTGAAAGCTCAACCACATGCTTTTTCTGGCATCCAGGGAAGGAAGAGCCTCCCTCTGGTTGGGAATCCTTTTTGGGGGCACTGGGTAATGGCAGGGAGAGGTCCTTCCCTCCGGTGCTTGAGAAATGAGGACATGAATGAAATCAAGGATCCTGGGCTGGGAGATCTCCATAGCAACAAATTCCTGCTCTAACCCTTCTTGGTCCAAAACTTCCAAACCACAGTGAGGTGGGAGGATGTGCTTATTACAAAAAGATACTCTTGCCTCTTCTCTTTTTTCAAATCCTACCACCTACCCCACCAAGCCCAGATGTATAAGCACGCCCCAGGTGTCCACATGCACACATATACCCATAGATCTTAAAGGAGAAACTCCTTCCATGCTTCTAACTCTCAGGTCAGATATCTTTATCCCAAAAGACCTCATGTGATGAGGAAAGAGCATTAACAGAGTAATTATTTGTAAACACAGTAGCTATTTCAAAAGCAAAACAGGGAAATAATTTATTCCCAAAATGATGGCTCTGGATATACTGGAGGAGGACATTCCATCTCTGTGTTTGCCCTATCCCTAGTTGCATGGGCAGTAAACTCTGGAAACCTACCAAGACAAGCCAAACAACACTTGCTAAGCTGCTGGAAGTTGCTGGTAGCAGGGTGGTCTTGAACCATATTGTGAAGATATAAAACCAGCAGTGTCCATGGAGTGGAAGAGTCCAGTCAAGCAAAGGAACAAACCAGGGCAAAAATGGGGAGAAGAATGCAGCTGGCAATTCCACAAGTCACCAGCAGATAGAGGAATGTATAGATTGCTCGGTTTCAGACTTAGCATGAATCAGAATCATCTGGAAGACTTGTCCCCTGAATCCCAGCAACACTTGCAGACTTGCTAGGGTCCCAAATCTTGACACCAGCAAGTAACCTCCAGACCTCATATGGTGGAGTCTCCTAGACTGATAGTTGACTTTTACACAAGTAGACTGCTCTATGAGCACATCTTATTCCCTGAGCTCTCTGGAATATATAGTGAGTGTTGATGCTTCTGCTCTGCTAAGGAGGAAACTGACCCACAGTAGGTCATTGGCTCACCTAAGGTCACCCAGCACATTAGCAGGAGTTTCAGAATTGAACCCAAAGCTCCTGAGTCATGGCCCAGTGACAAACCTCATTTCACCATGTGGCTCTTTGTGGCTATAAAAAGATCCATCTCTGGCGAGAGCCTCCTCCGTTTGTTGAGATAAGCCGAGTACAGGGCACTGTGCATGTGCCTTAACTGGGCAGTGAGCCACCAGCTGCCTGGCAGGAAGTATGACTGTCCAGAAGAGAAAAAAGAAGGGAATGCCTCAAGGAGGAGGTGTAAAAAAAAGCCTTGTCCTTGGATAGCTGAAGGTCAGATCAAGACATGACACAGCTATTCTATGGAGAAAATCTCTTCTTTGATTGCACAACTGTTTATAACATTTGTTTTCTTGATGTAAATATGAGGTCACTGGACACAGAATTGAGAAGACATGTGCACAATCAGCTCCAACCCGCCACTGCCCCAACCTCACCTCGCACTCCCCATCTTTAGGCAAGGAACATCAATTTGTACTAATGGTGAATTTTCCATCCAGAGCTAATCATATGTGATGCCCATCCCAAAGAAGTAAGGATTCTAATGCCATGGTAGATGAAGTGAGTATTATCTTTGTTAAGTTATCCCTGGAAATAAACACAGCCTTACCATTACAACATCTGCTCCACAGTTTAAAGATCAAGGGCGAGACACTGCCTGGGTTTTAATCATTGCTTTGTTACTTACTAGGTCTGTAAACTTAGGCATTTACTTAAATTCTCTGTGCCTTAATTTCCCTCATCTCGTAGGAATAATAATAATAATATAAATCTCATAGGTGGTTATGAGTCTTAAACTATTTAGAAGATACAAAGCACTTAAAATAGTAGCTGGTACAAGTAAGCCCCCAATAAATGTCACATATCATTACTATATGTTGATGGATGAAAACTACTTCTGTAAACACATGGGCAAGGTGAGGGAAGTTGCACTTAGATCATTCTCACATATAGTGAGGATCAGGAAAACACATAGAGAATGATAGATCCTCATTTCTGAAAAAGGGTGTTAAAGACTTTGAGTCCAAGCTCCCACTCAATGAGGAAATCCCTTCTGCTACACCAATTTCTTTTTTTTTTTAATTCAATTAGCCAACATATAGTACATCATTAGTTTTTGATATAATGCTCAATGATTCATTAGTTGCTACACCAATTTCTGCAGGAACATCTCCAGTGATAGGATATCCTTCTTAAGGCTACTTCTACTGTTAGCCTGTGTGTTAGCCTCCGCAGTTCTGAATCAAAAACAACCTCCAATTTACCCCAACCCCCTTCTCCTCTCTAACTCCCCATGTCTTCCATGCTATTTGGAAGGGGAGGTGAATCATGAGAGACCATGGACTCTGAAAAACAATCTGAGGGGTTTGAAGTGGCGGTGGGGGGGGGGGGAGGTGGGGTACCAGGTGGTGGGTATTATAGAGGGCACGGATTGCATGGAGCACTGGGTGTGGTGAAAAAATAATGAATACTGTTATGCTGAAAATAAATAAATTAATTAAAAAAAAAAAGACAACCTCCATGTGCCCTCCTTAATACCCTGTGATGAGCACTAGGTGTTATATGTAACTAATGAATCATGGAACACTACATAAAAAACTAATGATAGAAAACATGAACATGATAGAAACATGATAAAAAAAATTAATTAATTAAAGAAAGTAACCTCCAGGAATGCACAGTTCATTGCTGCTAGTTGGTCCTGCTGGAACCACATGGAAATGTTTGATCCCTCTGCTCCCTAAGGAGAAATAAGTTCAAACTCCTGGATTACCAACAGCAGTAACACTCCATTAACCAGCTCAAAATGCAAGCTACACTAGTTCACAGAGTTGAGTGGCTGATAGCTAGCTCTCTGAGGATCTCAATACTCAAAACCACTGGACAGCTCCTCAGGCCCCCTGGGTCAGGTACAATCAGATTCCAATTCTGGGTGACTCATTCTCTTCACATTGGGAATTGCCCAGAGAAGGCTAAAGTGGCAAGGTCAGCTTAAATATCACCCTTTGGTTCAGAGAATAGAGGGCAAAGGAAACAGTCAACAAAACCAAAAGACAACTGATAGAATGGGAGAAGATATTTGCAGATGACATATCAGATAAATGGCTAGTATCTAAAATCTATAAAGAACTTATCAAACTCAACATCCAAAGAACAAATAATGCAATAAAAAAAAAAAAAGAAATGGACAAAAGACATGAACAGACATTCCGGCAAAGAAGACATCCATATGGCCAACAGACACATGAAAAAGTGCTCAATAGTACTCAGCATCAGGGAAATACAAATCAGAACCACAGTGAGATATCACCTTACAGCAGTCAGAATGGCTAAAATTAACCAGTTAGGAAACAACAGGTTTTGGCGAGGATGTGGAGAAAGGGGAACCCTCCTACATTGTTGGTGTGAATGCAAGCTGGTAGAGCCACTCTGGAAAATTGTATGGAGGTTCCTCAAAAAGTTGAAAATAGAGCTACCCTATGACCCAGCAATTGCACTACTGGGTATTTACCCTAAAAATACAAATATAATGATCCAAAGGGGCACGTGCACCCGAATATTTATAGCAGCAATGTCCACAATAGCCAAACTATGGAAAGAATGGAAATAACCTAGATGTCCATCAACAGCTGAATGGATAAAGAAGATGTGATACATACACGCACACACACACACACACACACACACACGTATACTCACATACATACATATACATACAATGGAATACTATGCAGCCATCAAAAAACCTGAAATCTTGCCATTTGCAATTATGCGGTTGGAACTAGAGGGTATTATGCTAAGTGAAATAAGTCAATCAGAGAAAGACAACTATATGATCTCTCTGATAGGAAGAATTCAAGAGGCAGGGCAGGGGATTATTGGAGGAAGGGAGGGGAAAATGAAGTAAGATGGGACTGGAAAGGGAAACAAACCGTAGGAGACCCTTAATCTCAGGAAACAAACTGAGGGTTGCTGAAGGGGAAGGGGGTGAGAAGGATAGGGTTCCTGGGTTCCTGGGTCATGGACATTGGGGAGGGTATGTGCTATGGTGAATGCTGTGAATTGTGTAAGACTGATGATTCACAGACCTGTATCCCTGAAACAAATAACACATTAACATTATATGTTAATTTTTAAAAAAGAGTCTAATAGGGACTGTACTCAGTGAAAATGAAGTAGATATCAAAAAACAAAGACAAAAACTTGAACAGTGTAAGGTAAGGTATTTCTTCCACAGGCTGAATACTTTAAATATCCTCTGTAGAGAATAGTAGAGAGCTTTCATGAAGAGTCTGGCTCAGGCACTAAACTGGGTTTGATTCCTTGGATCCCCCACTTATGATCAGTGTGACTTAAGACTAGTCATTTGCTTCTAAGGTCAGTGTCCTCAGCTGTAAAGTGGGGATTAAAATAGCACGGACCTCAAAGAGTTGTTGGGAAAATGAAATGAGTGCACTTCAGTAGAGTTTGTGCCCAGGAAGCACTCACAAACCATTACTTTGCGACGACAACTCTACTTTGGCACAATTGTGCTTTTGCTAACATAGTAGATAGAATTTCTTTCTAAAAAGCAACATCATATGGAACTAAAGGGTATTATGCTAAGTGAAATAAGTCAATCAGAGAAAGACAATTATCATGTGATCTCTATGATATGAGGAATTTGAGAGGCAGGGGTGGGGCTCATAGGGGGGAAGAGGGAAAAAATGAAACAAGATGGGACAGGGGTGGAAGACAAACCATAAGAGACTCTTAATCTCGGGAAACAAACTGAGGGTTGCTGGAGGAGGGGAGAGAGAGAGGGTGGCTGGGTGATGGATGTTGGGGAGGGTATGTTCTATGGGAAGTGCTGTGAATAAAAATTTTTTAAAAAAGCAACATTGTAAGTTACTACTAAACATTATTTAATTAGATTATGTAGATATAGGGATAGTATGGAGTGATTTGAAAAGAATACAAATGCCTAGACAGAGTCTGGCAATTTATTATGTTTTAATTGCTACTGAATTTTTAAAAATATAACCCTCCTTTTTTTTTCAAATTAAAGAGTAAATAGTTTCTACTCATTCTGAAATTTTCAGAATTATTATATACGCTTTCCCTTCCTGATCCTCCATACCCCCACTCCCCCAGCCATAAAAAGCCCCAAAGTTATTTCTTCTGGGTTATTGGGTCAATATATATTTAAATCATTACAAAATATGAAGAAAAGTTTAAAATCAAACAGATGGCCATCTCAGCAATAGAAGGATTCAGTTAGAAGGATCCTGTGGCAAAATACACCAAGTACCAGTATGCTGTAGTCTTAAGTGAACAAGACAGACCCTGAGATTCTGTCCTCACGGAGCTTACATTCCGTTCATACTTATGCAGTACCTCTGCCCTGTACTTAACTACATGATCCTACAAACATACGTACATGTATATTCTACCCTGCTGCTCTTCAGTTCTTCCAGATGCTTTATCTCCTTCATTTCTATTTCTGATGTCTGTAGTATACAAGGTGTTCAGTAGCATTTTGGGTTAACAAATAAATGCATGAGTGATAGAAGGAATGGATGAACCCATGGATTTATTATATGCCTTGCCTCCAACAGGCAATATCAGATTTTCTAAAACAAAATTTTCCTCTGTGGATGAACCGTTAAACGTGGTGCTGAAGTATTGAGAAATCCACTCCTGACTGTCTTTCCTTCTGAAAGGAGGCAGTGAACACTGGGCTCCAGGATGACAGCTTGCTTGAATAGTCAACTATGGGGTCTTCCTCTAGTGAGAATAGGCTGCCAGGGGACACCATTGATAGCAACATGACCTGTGGGCACAACTGGGCTCAACGTCTCCTTCCAGGAAACCAGGAGTCAGTCACTCCTCCTCAAACACTTGAGCTGGAAAAATGCAACATTTATCTGGCTTTTCTTCCTCACCCTCTTTGGGGAAATGAATCTTGACAATGGTTTTGACGAGCCCCATCACTGCACTTTCAGAGATTTTCCTTCAATGAACTCTTCTCTAGGCTAAAGAGCAAGTCCAAACTCTGGCAATAACTAGGACAATAATTGAGAGAATTGAGGAACTGTTCACTCATATACCTCAGGCAAAAAAAAAAAAAAAAGTCTCTTCCGCATGACAGGTCTAGAAGAAGTGAAGCAAGAGGAATTTGAATGTTGCCTGCAGTGTCTATTCAGTCCAGCTCTGCGAACATTTGTTGCACGCCCACGGAGTCCCCAGCACCAGATTCGGGGCTATGGGCTCACAGAAATGGGAGTTTATAGCTGCGGGGTCTGGTTTGGGTGTGCTTTTGTTCACTTGGATGTAGAAGCCCTGCCCCCACCCTGAATTCTCCTTCAGCCACCTGCTCATCCCACCTCTACTGGATGCTAAGCTGTCACTTAGATGGAACGTCATCAAATAGTGTCTGCCACCAACTTAATTTAACACCCTCCCAACTTCCCTGCAGATTTTATTTTGGCTGTGTTCGGGGAATACACTGCAGATGGCTCGTGGTGAGTGATTCTGTTTTACACCAGCTGCTATGGAGGCTGAACCAGGCCCCATTTCATTGCACTCTGACCAGGCTCCTGTCCTCTTTGGACCACCTGAGGTGATGCCCTAGTGAGATCCTGCCTGTCGGGGTCAACTGTGTGTTTGTCCCCAGGCCTGCCTGGCTCAGTGAGGGCACCAGCCCTGACAGCAGCTGCAGGTGCCCAGCCAATTACAGGGACAAGCTGAGGGCTCCCCCAGGGGCTGTCGTGCCTCGAACTCACTGGCAGCTCTTCTCTTTGTTCTGCTAGATTCAGCCCTTGGTCATCCCTGGTCATCCTCCACCTTTTCCCTTGCTGAACTCATTCATGCTCACAGCTTCAATTACTACAACCTGACAATCCTCTACAGCTCTCTGTGCAACCTCTCTTCTGCTCGCATTCAGGGGTCTGCCACCCGAGATGGCCACCTGCACCAACAATTGAAGCACCTCATAGTCAAGGCCGTCCCGTAAACTTGCCTCTCTTCCTGAACACCCAGAGCTCGAGTACCTGAGATGGCATGAGTGTCCCCCCAGTTCCTGCTTCCCTGAGGCTCCCTAATAGCCAAGAGGTTGCCTGATCCTGTTGGAGCCCCTTAGCCTTTTTAGTTCTCCTTCATTTTAGTCACTTCTGTCTTTGAACCCTTTTCCATGGAGAAGACTGTGATCACTTTCCAAAGTACTGCCAGGAAAGATTTTTTAGACACAGATTTAATCCTGAGATTGTGCCCCCCCTTAGAGCCTCACAATGACCCATGACCCGGAATGATGGTGAGAGCGACAATCGGCCCTCAGTCAGCATTCGGAGGGCACCTTTGAAGTACTGTGTGGGCAGTAACTCATCCAAACCTCACAACAACCTGTGAAGAGAGAACTGTTATCACATCCATTTTAAAGATAAATAAACTGAGGCATAGAGCACTCTCTTAGTCCCTACTTTTTAGTAGGAGAGCCAGAATTCAAACTGCTATCCATGTTCTTAATCCCTGAGCTACACAGTCTCTCAAACTTTTGTTATTTCCTTAGCAGAAGGGCCCTTTCTACTCTCAAACAAAACCCCACATGGACTCCTATAGCCCAGTAGACAACCAACATCAGGGAATCTTTGATGATTCAATGGGGAGGGGACATAGGCTCCGAAGCCAGACCCATTCAGTCTCTTGCTCCCCCTTCATGGCCCTAGAGCTCCTCCTGGGGACCCCAGAGC